>NC_074690.1:23195329-23405329 GCF_029448725.1 Salvelinus fontinalis | reverse complement strand
TTGAGGAGTAACTACAACGTTGTTGATCCATCCTCAGTTCTCCACTCACAGCCTTTAAACTCTGGTACTGTTTCAAAGTCACCATTGATCTCATGGTGAAATCTCAGAGCGGTTTCCTTCCCCTCCAGCAACTGAGTTAGGAAGGACGCCTGTAACTTTGTAGTGACTGTGTATTGATACTAATTTTACACTTTGGATAGTGTAACTGCACCATGCGCTAAGGGTTATTAGCTTCTTTTCTACCCATCTATCAATAGGTGCCCTTCTTTGCGAGGATTTCTTTACTCCTGAACTTATTTATACTTTCCATAACAAAAGGGGTTAAATACTTAGACTCAAGACATTTCAGCTTAAAATGTTTTTATTAATAAAAATATTTCAAATAAATAATTCCACTGACATTATGGGGTAGCATGGCCAGTGACAAATCTCAATGTAGTCAATTTTTTATTCAGGCTGTAACACCAAAATGTGGAAAAAGTCAAGGGGTGTGAACACTTTCTGAAGGCGTGTGTGGTCTACACATACAGACAACTTAAAATATGCACAGTGCACCATTCATGGACATGTTAACATTCTAATTTCAAACACATACAATTCATATACACTCCTCAAAAAAATAAAGGGAACACTAAAATAACACATCCTAGATCTGAATGAATGAAATATTCTTATTAAATACTTTTTTCTTTACATAGTTGAATGTGCTGACAACAAATTCACACAAAAATTATCAATGGAAATCAAATTTATCAACCCATGGAGGTCTGGATTTGGAGTCACACTCAAAATTAAAGTGCAAACCCACACTACAGGCTGATCCAACTTTAATGTAATGTCCTTAAAACAAGTCAAAATGAGGCTCGGTAGTGTGTGTGGCCTCCACGTGCCTGTATGACCTCCCTACAACGCCTGGGCATGCTCCTGATGAGGTGGCGGATGGTCTCCTGAGGGATCTCCTCCCAGACCTGGACTAAAGCATCCGCCAACTCCTGGACAGTCTGTGGTGCAACGTGGCGTTGGTGGATGGAGCGAGACATGATGTCCCAGATGTGCTCAATTGGATTCAGGTCTGGGGAACGGGCGGGCCAGTCCATAGCATCAATGCCTTCCTCTTGCAGGAACTGCTGACACACTCCAGCCACATGAGGTCTAGCATTGTCTTGCATTAGGAGGAACCCAAGGCCAACCGCACCAGCATATGGTCTCACAAGGGGTCTGAGGATCTCATCTCGGTACCTAATGGCAGTCAGGCTACCTCTGGCGAGCACATGGAGGGCTGTGCGGCCCCCCAAAGAAATGCCACCCCACACCATGACTGACCCACCGCCAAACCGGTCATGCTGGAGGATGTTGCAGGTAGCAGAACGTTCTCCACGGCGTCTCCAGACTCTGTCACGTCTGTCACATGTGCTCAGTGTGAACCTGCTTTCATCTGTGAAGAGCACAGGGCGCCAGTGGCGATTTTGTCAATATTGGTGTTCTCTGGCAAATGCCAAACGTCCTGCACGGTGTTGGGCTGTAAGCACAACCCCCACCTGTGGATGTCGGGCCCTCATACCACCCTCATGGAGTCTGTTTCTGACCGTTTGAGCAGACACATGCACATTTTTGGCCTGCTGGAGGTCATTTTGCAGGGCTCTGGTAGTGCTCCTCCTTGCACAAAGGTGGAGGTAGCGGTCCTGCTGCTGGGTTGTTGCCCTCCTACGGCCTCCTCCACGTCTCCTGATGTACTGGCCTGTCTCCTGGTAGCGCCTCCATGCTCTGGACACTACGCTGACAGACACAGCAAACCTTCTTGCCACAGCTCGCATTGATGTGCCATCCTGGATGAGCTGCACTACCTGAGCTACTTGTGTGGGTTGTAGACTCCGTCTCATGCTACCACTAGAGTGAAAGCACCGCCAGCATTCAAAAGTGACCAAAACATCAGCCAGGAAGCATAGGAACTGAGAAGTGGTCACCACCTGCAGAACCACTCCTTTATTGGGGGTGTCTTGCTAATTGCCTATAATTTCCACCGGTTGTCTATTCCATTTGCACAACAGCATGTGAAATGTATTGTCAATCAGTGTTGCTTCCTAAGTGGACAGTTTGATTTCACAGAAGTGTGATTGACTTGGAGTTACATTGTGTTGTTTAAGTGTTCCCTTTATATATTTTTGAGCAGTGTAAATATATACACCATCTATCTGGTACAGGGTTCTTCAACCTTGTTCTTGCAGAGCTACCGTCCTACAACCATAATCTAGCGCACCGGATTCTAATAATTAGCTGGTTGATAAGTTGAATCAGGTTAGTTACAACTGGAGTTGGATTGAAAACCTACAGGAAGGTAGCTCTCCAGGAACAGTGTTTGAGAGCACTGATCTAGTATAATACACATGGCGTTCATACAGACACTCACCATTTCTTTGCAGAGTAAGTTGAGGATGTGCACCAGCAGCACACCGGCCTTACGCAGGGGAATCAGGGGCTTGGAGATCTCTCTGTAGACACATACAGCAGCAAGGTTATTGGACATTCTCTTCATGTGGAACTGACAGCTTTTTAACTACTTTGCAGATATGAAACAGACAATCATAAGTCAAAAATATCAAATTCCCAATGTATTCTACAAAACCAACTTCATTAGAGGTTTTAAAAATAGGTTCTATTTGACTCAAAATGTCTAATTAATTACAAATTCACCAATAAATATCTTGGAACTGCAACAAATATTGCTATCAGGTTGTAAATCCCATCTGGCCTGCTACATTGTTAACTTTCTCTAGCCATTCAGGATGCACTGTTTCAGGTTCACTTAATCAATATTTTGGACAAAAAGGGACAAATGTAACCAGGGCTGGGAATGTCAACAATCAAACTAGCATAAGCAGGCAATGATCACAAGTCATTTATAACATGGGCAATAGGCTAGCTTATCTATTTATGTAGCTATTTATTTTGCAAGCTAAAAACACAGAGCCCAACGTTAGCTAGCTAGCTGCTGGGAGGATGTTATTGGACGAGTAGGTGAGTGGCTGCCTTTTCCCCCCATATTGTTTTTCTGAGGCTACAGCTAGATATGTAGGTGTCATGTGGTAAGCTGGCAAGAAATGTGAATTACTTTGCTATCTAGCTATACTGAACATGAATGTTTGTACAAACTACGGCAATTACATTTGGATTTGGGGATTTTATTTTTTACTTTGGCAATTTTAAATGAAATCTCATATGTCAAAATAAAACTTAAATAGCGTCCACCCTATATCACCGCACAATCTACAGTAATTACATCTGTATTTAACTTTGGCCTTTTTCTATGAATTTTCTTTCATATGTAAAACAATATATATTGCCTGAGATTGTATTGATGAGGTCCCTGAACCAATAACAGTTGGTTTAATTCATACAAGTGATATGGGGTGGAAGCTATTGAAGTATTTTTTATACATTAAAGAAAATACATTCTTTGAAAACAGTCAAAGTAAAAAAATACAATAGCAATTGCCGTAGATTGGACAGGCGAGGTCCCTGAACTACTCATGGAAGCAATTGAAGTTATCTGTAAAGTGAATTAAAATGTCAAAAAATTAATTGCTGTGGATTCTAGAGCAGAGGTCTCTGAACAAAGTCATATTTATTTGAGAGCTATATGTCATGTAGGCGTTGCAGTTTTAAGACGGTCCCTTAACCCTCTGAGCGGAGGAGAGCAACATTTTAGCTACACTTCACCTCCAAAAAGAAAATATGACATCGAATTGCAAAGGGGTGTAACTTGTTTTCTATCGTCAGTCAATTCAGAATGTCATTCATATGATTCTTGTACTTTACGTTAAAGAGGTATTAACGAGCAATGTCCGAATCTTTAATTTACAGCTAACTACACCACACTTTGACAGGCCAGATGCAGAAAGGCGAGCAGGCTACGATTCCCCATCGTTCATCAGTCCAACTACAACCCTGAAAACATTTGAGGCTTTATCTACTGTTCCCTCTGTAGATTTTAGCTCATCTCGCTCTGGCTAAGAGTTTTCATGGTTGCACCTTTTCATGGTTGTTTGATCAATATGACTGTTAAGTTCCCAAATGTAAGAGGACTCCCAAGTAGTATTGACATATTTACAGAAATCCATTCAGGTGTATTTTGTGGCTTTTGGCAAATGTGTTCTATTGATCTAAAGTCGGCTGTTGCTACTGCCTGTAAACACACAGTCCAGTTCAAAGTGAACGATGGCATGCCCGTGTAAGTAGCTTCCTTTTTTGCAAGAATCTTTTACCAATAGAAGTCGCTAGAGGGGTCTGAAAACGTGCTAAATATTGTAGGCAACACTGGCCGTGTGTCAAATGCCTTATTAGCATATAAGCCTAATGTAGCTCTGACTGGTCTGCGTAGACTCCGGTCCTGGACAAGACAATGTTTTTATTAGCTTTTATTTACCGCAGTGTCTATTAACTGTCCAAACACAGGTCAGCTATCCCATTCTATATTGCTATAGAATTTTCACAAATTCCTAACTATACGTCATTCCCAGACATTCTATGAATTGATGAAAACTTTAAAATGACCATCTCATCACACAACTATTCATCAATAAGTGAAGCATCAGTCAAAGCCTTCTGGCATCAACACTTATATGACAGTGACCTCCAGAGTTTGGGCATAAGCAGGCTAAAAAGTCTGGGCCTCACCTGAAAAGCTGTCCCATGGGGATGCCTCCCTCGTGGAGCATGGGGTTGATGAGCTCAGACAGGTATTGCCAGATGTGGGGGATGTCTATGGCCATGTCCTCAGCCACCTCCAGGATCTCTTGGAGCCTATGATGAAAACATACAACCAGGTTAAAACCTTACTCATAGCATACACACATACACTAACCCTTAGAGATTATTTTCTCTAACAAGCACACAATACTTTTGTGGCACTGCTCTGTCGACACCCAATAGATATGGGAGTTTATCAAAATTGGGTTTGTTTTCAAAATACTTTGTGGGTCTGTGTAATCTGAGGGAAATATGTCTCTCTAATATAGTCATACATTTGGCAGGAGGTTAGGAAGTGCAGCTCAGTTTCCACCTCATTTTGTGGGCAGTGGGCACATAGCCTGTCTTCTCTTGAGAGCCTGTCTTCTCTTGAGAGCCAGGTCTGCCTACGGCTGCCTTTCTCAATAGCAAGGAAATGTTCACCGAGTCTGTACATAGTCAAAGATTTCCATACATTTAGGGTAAGTCACAGTGGTCCGGTATTCTGACACTGTGTACTCTGTTTAGGGCTAAATAGCATTCTAGTTTGCTCTGTTTTTTTGTTAATTCTTTCCAATATGTCAAGTAATTATCTTTTTGTTTTCTCATGATTTGGTTGGGTCTAATTGTGCTGCTGTCCTGGGGCTCTGTGGGGTCTGTTTGTGAACAGAGCCCCAGGACCAGCTTGCTTAGGGGACTCTTCTCCAGGTTAATCTCTCTGTAGGTGAGGGATTTGTTATGGAAGGTTTGGGAATCACTTCCTTTTAGATGGTTGTAGAATTTAACGTCTCTTTTCTGGATATTGATAATTAGCAGGTATGGGCCTAATTGTGACTCGTTTCAGGGAACTAGGCGTATGTCGGGCGTCACTACTTCACAGGAGAGGCATTTGAACGTAAACTTAATTTTTTAAAATCAAAATGTGTATATCGGCAGAAATGACTTCTGGAACATGTGAACTTTCATGTGCCTTAATAACAAACTTGTAAGCCATCTGTATATGAATAAAATTGTTAAATTACGAGCCTAGTTGGTTTAGCCATGGAATAAATACCACAACCTTCCCGCCAGACCTGATTGGCTGAGATAATGAGTGGGCGGGACATGCCAAGAGACGAGTTGGGATTGGTCTGCCATGTAGCACGTCTATAATATGAGCTGGTCAGTATGTGTAGGTAATCCTTTCTAACGCAGCTTTTGGAAATACATCACGTAGTAGAACTGCGTACGTGTTGCTCTCCACTTTCTGGAGGACCGAGTTTTGAAATCAGTGGAATTACAGTATGATAGCTAAGGAGGAGAAAATTCTGGCGTTTGATTGGAAATATGCAGACGGAGTCGAACACACAGTAGGCTGCGTTGTATAAAACTCTTGTCTCCGGATTACATCTTCAAACTAAGGGCAACCATGGCATCTGTGACAGAGGGAGAAGCATTCATCCATTTATACGGGTAAGAGATTCTAGCTGGCTACATTTTCAGATATTACACGTTTCTAATTTTGTCAGAAAGTGTTTTTCTTTTTAAGTTAGCTAGCTAACAGTACATTAACGTTACATGTATGATCTGTGTAGTAATATTATTCGTATCTCAGAGTCATTTGCATTGCTAGTTATAGCCTAATGTTAGCTAGCTAACATTGAACCTGGTTGGTTAGCTAACTGCAGATTCATGCAGGGTAGTAACATTATAAATTGGGATTATGGTTAATTGTTGAGCTAGCTAAACAATGTTTATGATGTCACTGTGACAACTGTCGATAGCTGGTAAATTCTGTCATGAGTCTCCTGTGAGGATCCAAAGGATTAGTTTACAGTGGATCAAATATACAGCACTCTCTCTCCCCCCGCAGAGGGAGAGAGGGACGGAGTTGGGCCGGTTTTATGACTTAACGCTCGTTGTAAACTTTCTCTCGTGCCCTGCAGTATTGAGCAAAGGAATGTGATGTGCGTAGAGACTGTGCTGCCAAAACTTCAACATCAAAAGATTGGACTTTGGAACAATTGTTTTGAAATCCAAAGGTTTGGAATGGTTGGGGATCCAAACAATAATCATGTCATATCATTTAGTATTTTGTGACATCATTACGGATGGTATAACAAGAGACCTTTAACTCTGAAAGTGTACACGGCCGAGTTAGCAGGTTTGCATCTAAACATTGTATAAAATAAATTATTAAGTATAAGAACACTTTTGTGAAGATAATGTGATTTTAGCCTTCTAAATGAGATAATTGTTGTCATATAAAGTTTTACCCAGTCAGTAACCACGCCCACGTGAGCACAGACATTGTGCCGGCGTGATGGAACGCCCCCTTTAAACCAGAATGCTTAAAAAGGACTTGTAAAAAAATGTACATTAGTCCAGTCTACGTGCAGCTCGAGCTGAATACGTTACAAATGGTTTAACCTGTTTGGGCTGCAAGGGGCAGTATTGAGTAGCCAGATAAAAGGTGCCCATTTCAAACGGCCTCGTACTCAATTCTTGCTCGTACAATATGCATATTATTATTACTATTGGATAGAAAACACTATCTAGTTTCTAAAACCGTTTGAATTATTTCTCTGAGTGAAACAGAACTCATTCTGCAGCACATTTCCTGACCAGGAAGTGGAAAGTCTGAAATCGATGCTTTGTTCTTCTTCCTGCCTATAAATGGGCACGAGACCTATTAGTATACATGCACGTCATACACGTTCCCCTGGGTGTCAAAAGGCTGTGAGAGAAGAAATTAGGTGATTATCTTGGTCTGAGATGGAACATTTACATTACATTTACATTTAAGTCATTTAGCAGACGCTCTTATCCAGAGCGACTTACAAATTGGTGCATTCACCTTATGATATCCAGTGGAACAACCACTTTACAATAGTGCATCTAACTCTTTTAGGGGGGGGGGGGGGGGGGGGGGGGGGGTTAGAAGGATTACTTTATCCTATCCTAGGTATTCCTTAAAGAGGTGTGGTTTCAGGTGTCTCCGGAAGGCGGTGATTGACTCCGCTGACCTGGCGTCGTGAGGGAGTTTGTTCCACCATTGGGGTGCCAGAGCAGCGAACAGTTTTGACTGGGCTGAGCGGGAACTGTACTTCCTCAGAGGTAGGGAGGCGAGCAGGCCAGAGGTGGATGGACATCTTGGAATGACGTGTCCCCCATTTTCGGTACTCTGAAGAGCGCGAGCTGGACAGTGGGATTGCCTTTTGTTTAGCTGCCGTTATAGGCGACTATTATCTCCGGCTTTGATTTTATTTGATACATGTCACCATATCATCGTAAAGTATGTTTTTCAATATAGTTTCATCAGATTATTGCATTTTTTTCGGGAGTTTTGCAGTATTCCGTTCTCTTCCGTTTGTTGACATGGAGAGCTTTGTGCCACTAGGCTAGCGCGCTTGCTAAATGAAGAGGGAAAGTTGCCGTTCTAAATCCAAACAACGACTCATCTGGACAAAGGACACCTTGTCCAACATTCTGAAGGAAGATCAGCAAAAGTAAGGAACATTTTATGATGCTACTTCATATATCTGTCGTAGTCGTCGGCGCCCAAGTGTTTCTGGCTATTGTGCTAAGCTAATATAACGCTACATTTTTTTCCCCGCTGTAAAACACTTAATAAATCGGAAATATTGGCTGGAATCACAAGACGCCTGTCTTTCATTTGCTGTACACTATGTATTTTTCAAAAATGTTTTATTATGAGTAATTAGGTATTTGACGTTGATGCCTGTAATTATTATGGCTGCTTTCGGTGCAATTTCTGATTGTAGCCGCAATGTAAACTATGATTTATACCTGAAATATGCACATTTTTCTAACAAAACATATGCTATACAATAAATATGTTATCAGACTGTCATCTGATGAAGTTGTTTCTTGGTTAGTGGCTATTTATATCTTTATTTGGTCGAATTTGTGATAGCTACTGATGGAGTAAAAAAGTGGTGGAGTAAAAAAAGTGGTGTCTTTTGCTAACGTGGTTAGCTAATAGATTTACATATTGTGTCTTCCCTGTAAAACATTTTAAAAATCGGACATGTTGGCTGGATTCACAAGATGTATACCTTTCATATGCTGTATTGGACTTGTTAATGTGTGAAAGTTAAATATTTAAAAAAATATATATTTTGAATTTCGCGCCCTGCACTTGAAGTGGCTGTTGTCATAAGTGTACCGATGTCGGGCTGCAGCCATAAGAAGTTAATCTCTACAGACCAGAGCGTGTAGCGTTAACTACACAGCTGGAAATTGTTACAACTACAAGACCAGAAAATGGTAAGACCCTCTGTAACTCTCGACGAGTGAAGAAGGTGAAGACTATACCAAACATTCTCAGTCTGCAGCTGGGTATGAAAGTCTAGAACTCTGACAAAAGACACGAGGAAGAACTCAAACAACCATTGGAACGTCTAAAGTACCCATTCTAGGGACACTAAGACAAAAGAAGCCTACTACAACTAAGGACATTGTGACCTCTGGTGGACAACCAGAGACTTACATCGAACCACTTCCCATAGACAGATCAAGTTCAGAGACAACAAAGACATCCACTCGTAAATATATACATTGCAATTATTTTCGAATGAGCAGTCGTAAATGTGCAAAGTATTCATATTCTCATGAGCCTAGCTTCCACATGTATGTACGATAAGTACCCCTCTCTGTCTCTCCCAACCCCCTTTCCATTGTGTAACAAGCCGTCATATTGTGTTAGTCCACTAGGGACTTTTCATTGCATTATGTTAGTAATCAATATAACCTATACCGTGTGTGTGTGTTTATGTAATCTTGTGTGATAATTTATTTACTAAATAAATAAATAAATAAAGCCAATTTGTGTACCGCTGATTCATCACTTAGAGTTCGTGAAGATATCCAAGAATTTTGCGACGTTCAGAATGATACTGATGAGTGGCTTATCTATAGATATGAATATACCTTACTTATAAGAGTTTAATTTCGGGAGATGGTAACTCGTTAAATACGTTTGGGTGGTGCCCCAAGTTACTAATGAATTAATTGTTAAATAATTACTTTAATCACAATAATTAAACATAGTTAATTGATTTAATAAAATAACAGTCATCACATTAATGATAGTCAAGTCACAATTGGCTCTGGCTGTCTACTACGATTTCAGAGCACTCTCGTCTAACTGTGCAAGAAAGCAGAATAACTGACTAACTTACAAACGCTCAACACCCGTGCTCTCCCCCCTCGCCACCCCTTTCTCCCTCCCTCCCACCCAGCCCTCTCTCTCCCTACCCCTCCCGTGCTCTCCCCCCCTCGCCACCCCTTTCTCCCTCCCTCCCACCCAGCCCTCTCTCTCCCTACCCCTCCCGTGCTCTCCCCCCGCCACCCCTTTCTCCCTCCCCCCCTCCCACCCAGCCCTCTTTCTCCCGACCCCTCCCGTGCTCTCCCCCCTCGCCACCCCTTTCTCCCTCCCTCCCGTGCTCTCCCCCCTCGCCACCCCTTTCTCCCTCCCTCCCTCCCACCCAGCCCTCTCTCTCCCTACCCTTCCCGTGCTCTCCCCCCTCGCCACCCCTTTCTCTCCCCCTCCCACCCAGCCCTCTCTCTCCCTACCCCTCCCTTGCTCTTCCCCCTGACCCCTCCAGTCTGTCTGTCTGTCTCTCTCTCTCTCTCTCCCTCTCTCCAGCACACAACCTGGTCTATAGGGAAGTACTACACATACTCTCCCTTACCCTTTGTAGTACTCTGTCGTGGGCAGGGTGCCAGCCTTGATGAGCTGGTGCAGCAGCAGGCCCATGCGTTCTCTGGCGATGGCGCTGCGCTCCAGAGTGTTCTCCAGACCGTTCCGCACAAACACAAAGAGCAGCGGGGCGCTGTTAAGCTCCACTACACACTGCAGTGCCTCCTACAGGGCCGGAGAGGGAAGGACAGGGGTTTAGTATACGGCAGTTAGCTTTACTATGGTCTCCAAATGTGTGTGTTGCTTTGTCATTGACATGAAACTGATGGTGCGTGAGTGA
Organism: Salvelinus fontinalis; assembly: GCF_029448725.1. Classification (NCBI taxonomy): domain Eukaryota; kingdom Metazoa; phylum Chordata; class Actinopteri; order Salmoniformes; family Salmonidae; genus Salvelinus; species Salvelinus fontinalis. The sequence goes on along the minus strand of NC_074690.1, from coordinate 23,394,620 downwards.
GCATGTCATTGATGTGTGTGTGTGTGTATACCTTCATGTCGTTGAGGTGGAGGTACTCCTCGATGATGGCGCTGGACTTCTTCTCCAGCTCCTCCTCGGTCATGGCCGGTTTGGTCGGAGCATTGGGGGGAGGGGTGGGGGCTGTCTCGCGCTTCACTGCACAGATACAACACACACCATAGTAATATTAACACACACTAGTATATTACTAACACAGACAATTATACATAACCACACAGTTATACACTAACACACATCATACACTAAGAGTGTATAAATGTATCCAATGTGAGCGCATGCGTGGATGTGTACGCGAAGGCCGTGTGTCAAGTAGCATGTGTATGTTTTGTAGCATGCGTATGCAGTCTGTCTGTGTCTGAACGCAGTCTGTGTGTATAATCTCCTACCAACAACCTCCTTGCTGAGAGCCCTGTCCCGGCTACCGCTGCCTCCCCGGCTACGGCTGCCTCCCCGGTCTCTGTCGTCTGTCATGCTGGCTACGCGCCGGACGGGGGGTTCCGTAGGGGTGCAACTATCGCCCCTACGCTCCTCTGTCTCACGGCTGAAGCTGCGCTTAGTGATAGGGGGGCGGGCGTCGCGACTGCCTGCACGCTCCTCACGACTGCTGTCGTGCCGCTCGAAGCGGTCAAACCTGTCCCGGTCACGACTGGAGCTGGACCTACAGGGGGGGGGAGAGAGAGCAAGCGTTACGAGAGAGGGGGGGGGGGGGGCGAGCGTTACGAGAGAGGGGGGGAGAGCAAGCGTTACGAGAGCTAGCGTTATGAGAGAGAGTGGGGGAGACAGGACGAGCAATATGAGAGAGGGGGGGGAGAGAGTGAGCGTTACGAGAGAGGGGGGGAGAGAGTGAGCGTTACGAGGGGGGGAGAGGGCGAGCGTTACGAGAGCGAGCTTTACGAGAGAGGGGGGGAAGAGAGGACGAGCGTTACAAGAGAGGGGGAGCGCGTAACGACAGAGGGGGGGAAGAGCGCGCGTAACGACAGAGGGGGGAGAGCGCGCGTAACGACAGAGGGGGGAGAGCGCGCGTAACGACAGAGGGGGGAGAGCGCGCGTAACGACAGAGGGGGGAGAGCGCGCGTAACGACAGAGGGGGGGAGAGCGCGCGTAATGACAGAGGGGGGGAGAGCGCGCGTAACGACAGAGGGGGGGAGAGCGCGCGTAACGACAGAGGGGGGGAGAGCGCGCGTAACGACAGAGGGGAGGAGAGCGCGCGTAACGACAGAGGGGGGGAGAGCGCGCGTAACGACAGAGGGGGGGAGCGCGCGTAACGACAGAGGGGGGGGAGAGCGCGCGTAACGACAGAGGGGGGGAGAGCGCGCGTAACGACAGAGGGGGGGAGAGCGCGCGTAACGACAGAGGGGGGAGAGCGCGCGTAACGACAGAGGGGGGGAGAGCGCGCGTAACGACAGAGGGGGGGGAGCGCATAACGACAGAGGGGGTGAGAGAGCGCGTAAAGACAGAGGGAGGAAGCGAGCGTTACGAGAGAGCGTTACGAGAGAGGGCGACGTTAAGGGGGAGCGAGCGTTAAGAGATAGGGGGGAGAGAGAGCGCGTAACGACAGAGAGGGGGGAGAGAGAGCGCGTAACGACAGAGAGGGGGGGAGAGAGCGCGTAACGACAGAGAGGGGGGGAGAGAGCGCGTAACGACAGAGGGGGGGAGAGAGCGCGTAACGACAGAGAGGGGGGGAGAGAGCGCGTAACGACAGAGAGGGGCGGAGAGAGCGCGTAACGACAGAGAGGGGGGGAGAGAGCACGTAACGACAGAGAGGGGGGGAGAGAGAGCGTAACCACAGAGAGGGGGGGAGAGAGCGCGTAACGACAGAGAGGGGGGGGGGAGAGCGCGTAACGACAGAGAGGGGGGGGGAGAGCGCGTAACGACAGAGAGCGAGCGTGCGTTACGAGGGGGGAGCGGACGTTACGAGAGAGAGAGAGAGGGGGAGCGGGCGTTACGAGAGAGAGAGAGAGAGGGGGAGCGGGCGTTACGAGAGAGAGGGGGAGCGGGCGTTACGAGAGAGAGAGAGAGAGGGGGAGCGGGCGTTACGAGAGAGAGAGAGAGAGAGAGAGGGGGAGCGGGCGTTACGAGAGAGAGAGAGAGGGGGAGCGGGCGTTACGAGAGAGAGAGGGGGAGCGGGGGTTACGAGAGAGAGAGGGGGAGCGGGGGTTACGAGAGAGAGGGGGGGAGACAGCGTTACGAGAGAGAGAGGGAGAGACAGCGTTACGAGAGAGAGAGGGAGAGACAGCGTTACGAGAGAGAGAGGGAGAGACAGCGTTACGAGAGAGAGAGGGAGAGACAGCGTTACGAGAGAGAGAGAGGGAGAGACAGCGTTACGAGAGAGAGAGGGAGAGACAGCGTTACGAGAGAGAGAGGGAGAGACAGCGTTACGAGAGAGAGAGGGAGAGTAGGCGTTACGAGAGAGAGAGGGAGACAGCGTTACGAGAGAGAGAGGGAGAGACAGCGTTACGAGAGAGAGAGGGAGAGACAGCGTTACGAGAGAGAGAGGGAGAGACAGCGTTACGAGAGAGAGAGGGAGAGACAGCGTTACGAGAGAGAGAGAGCATTGAGGGAATAGGCGAGAGGAGAGATATGAAAGAGGAAAGGAACGAGGGAGAGAAATATAAGAGATGGGAAAGTGGGGGGAGAGAGAAAGAGAGAAGGGGTAGAGATTAAGATCAGGAAGGAGAGAAAAAAGAAAGGCAAATAGAAAGAGCAGTAGTGACCTCTGGGGTACCCTGCGGTCAGCGTCTGAGGAGGATGCTGGTGGAGCAGACTGCTGCAGGGCAGAGAAACGGTTGCCGGTGGCCGGACGGCCAGTCTCCGCTGCTAGAGAACAGACCAAGAGAGAGAGAGACCAAAAGAGAGAGAGACCAAGAGAGAGAGAGACCAAGAGAGAGAGCGTGTCAAGTGTGTATAGACGTGCGTGCGAGTCAAGTGTGTATAGACGTGCGTGCGAGTCAAGTGTGTATAGACGTGCGTGCGAGTCAAGTGTGTATAGACGTGCGTGCGAGTCAAGTGTGTATAGATGTGCGTGCGAGTCAAGTGTGTATAGATGTGCGTGCGAGTCAAGAGTGTATAGATGTGCGTGCGAGTCAAGTGTGTATAGACGTGCGTGCGAGTCAAGTGTGTATAGATGTGCGTGCGAGTCAAGTGTGTATAGATGTGCGTGCGTGTCAAGTGTGTATAGATGTGCGTGCGTGTCAAGTGTGTATAGATGTGCGTGCGTGTTAAGTGTGTATACAGTGAGCCACATTTGTTGGGGTTTTATGTGAGGGATGTCTTTGTATGCAGTAGGTCTAAGAGACTCCATGTTTACTCTTGCCCGTGTGTTGAGCGTGAGTGTTTGAACGTGGGTGTGTGTCCCTACCTGGTTCAGCTCCGGCGGCAGGCTTGGCTCCTGTGGTGCCTCCACTGCTGCCCTTGCCCCAGCTGCCCCACATGCCCTTACCCCCGAGTTGGGGAGCAAGGAGCTGGTTGCTGAAGTCCAGAGCACCAGGCTAGTGGGGGAGAGGTCAAAAGGTTGAGAGCAGAGGTGATATACCAAAATGATATCCATCCCAGTTGGTCTTGACTTGGTAAAACTGATCTGGTGAAACATGTCTAATAAAGTAAAGGAAGTCCAACCAGCATGACATCCAGGCAAAGCACAGCCCTGACAACAACTCTTCACCTTGTCATGCTCTATATGGCAAATACAAAAAGCATCCTTGTGAGCCACAAAAAGGCAATATGTACGATTTTGTTTACATTCCCACCCAGAATGAGGAACCCCATGTGTTCATAATGTAGTAAAAACACAGGTTCCTTTAGTAGTTGTAAACATTAAGAAACTCTCCCCTCACCTTGGTGATCTTACTGAGCCGGCTGGTATCGATGGGTCTGTTCTTGGTGGAGATGGGCACTGTGTTCCAGCCCTCGTCTTGGGGCTGGCTCCCCCTTCCCACCTGCTGGCCCCCGCGGCCCCCCTGATCCCTTCCTCCTCTGTCTCCCCCCCTCCCGTCTCTTCCCCCTCCACCTCCTCGTCCTCCTCCATCGTTCCTTGACATGAGCTGCTGCTGAACCTTGATCTGCTGCATTTGTTCCTCCTGCTCAGCCTCCTTGTGGATCTGGTCAATTGTCTTAGGGCCCTGCTCCCCCCGCCGGGGGACCCAGCCACTCTGCAGGGAGGGACAGGGAGTGAGATGACTCTTTAAGATAAGCAAGGCTGCTTCAGGGCCATATGGATAATTACTATGGTAATTACTGTGATGCGATGATGGTAATGATACTATTGCACAGAGGACAAATAAACGGAAGAAGGAAAAACGAAAGAAAGCTAGAGAGAGATACTTGAATCAGTTATAGAACCCATTGCACTTCATGGTTGTGAGGGCTGGGGTCCATTCACCAACCAATAATTCACAAAATGGGACAAACACCAAATTGAGACTGCATGCAGAATTCTGCAAAAATATCCTCAGTGTACAACATAAAACACCAAATAATGCATTCAGAGCAGAATTAGGCCGATACTCGCTAATGATCAAAACCCAGAAAAGAGCTGTTCAATTCTACAACCACCTAAAAGGAAGCGATTCCCAAACGTCCCTTTTTCAAGACGTCTTTCAAAGATATTTGGATTTTTACGAATTAACTCCAAATAAAACCAATAACTTCACATGTTCATTGTAAAGGGTTTACACACGGTTTTCCCATGCTTCCCACCTGTGGAACGCTCGTTAAGACACTAACAGCTTACAGACGGTAAGCAGTTATGAAGGTCAGTTATGAAAACTTAGGACACTAGAGATGTCTTTCTACTGACTCTGAAAAACACCAAAAGAAAGATGCCCACGGTCCTTGCTAATCTGCGTGAAAGTGCCTTAGGCATGCTGCAAGGAGGCATGAGGACTGCAGATGTGGCCAGGGCAATAAATTGAAATGTTCGTACTGTGAGACGCCTAAGACAGCGGTACAGGGAGACAGGACGGACAGCTGATCGTCCTTGCAGTGGCAGACCGTGTGTTACAACATCTGCACTGGACGGTACATCTTTATGATGTGTAATGTTCACCTTTATGAGTGTAATGTTCACTGTTTTTTCTTCTTTATTTCACTTTTGTTGATTGTCCATTTCTCTTGCTTTGGCAATTAAAAAAGTTCCCATGCCAATAAAGCCCTCAATTGAATTATGAGAGAGAGAGAGAGAGAGAGAGAGCAAGGAAGATACAGAAAGATGGAGGGTGAGAAAATGAGTAGAAACGACGAGAACGAGAAAGGAGGAGAGAACATTGTACAGAGAGGGATGGGGGAGGTGTAGTTGTACCCGTCTGAGGTCGATGACGTCCTGCAGCATGAAGCGGATCCTAGACGAGGTTTTCTTCTCCTTGATGATCTTGTCCATCTGGGCAAAGTACTGGTCCATACGGGGCTGGGGGGGGGATCAGAGGGACAGTCAGACTGGGGGTGGGTGGGCGTGGCCATTCAAAGGTAATTATGTCAGTGTGAGTGTGTGTCTGCTCCTGTGTGTGCGTGCCTGTGTGTCCATCTAACTGTGTGTGTGTCTCTCTCTCTTCCTCTCTCTGCGTACCTTGGCTTTCTCAAAGTCCAGGTCCTTGCCGATGGTGGACAGCAGTCTACAGAGGCACTCCAGAGACTCCTCGTCGTGGTTCTTCAGCAGCTTGACGATGCAGTCGTGCATGATGGCCTCTGTCAGCATCTTCAGCTTGAACAGCTCGCCGATGAACTTGATGTTGCCCAGCGACCGGCGCCGCGCCTCGTCTTTGGCCTCCTCCAGCATCGCCTTCAGACCAGCTTTCTCCTCCTGGGAAACGAGAGGTCCGAGGTTAGTTTGAAAATTCATCGGCGGGGTGAAACAGAATGGAAATGTATCTATTACACAGGTTGTCTATCAAACTAGTTTGTTGAATCTTGAATTACACTGCTCAAAAAAATAAAGGGAACACTAAAATAACACATCCTAGATCTGAATGAAATATTCTTATTAAATACTTTTTTCTTTACATAGTTGAGTGTGCAGACAACAAAATCACACAAAAATGATCAATGGAAATCAAATTTATCAACCCATGGAGGTCTGGATTTGGAGTCACACTCAAAATTAAAGTGGAAAACCACACTACAGGCTGATCCAACTTTAATGTAATGTCCTTAAAACAAGTCAAAATGAGGCTCGGTAGTGTGTGTGGCCTCCACGTGCCTGTATGACCTCCCTACAATGCCTGGGCATGCTCCTGATGAGGTGGCGGATGGTCTCCTGAGGGATCTCCTCCCAGACCTGGACTAAAGCATCCGCCAACTCCTGGACAGTCTGTGGTGCAACGTGGCGTTGGTGGATGGAGCGAGACATGATGTCCCAGATGTGCTCAATTGGATTCAGGTCTGGGGAACGGGCGGGCCAGTCCATAGCATCAATGCCTTCCTCTTGCAGGAACTGCTGACACACTCCAGCCACATGAGGTCTAGCATTGTCTTGCATTAGGAGGAACCCAGGGCCAACCGCACCAGCATATGGTCTCACAAGGGGTCTGAGGATCTCATCTCGGTACCTAATGGCAGTCAGGCTACCTCTGGCGAGCACATGGAGGGCTGTGCGGCCCCCCAAAGAAATGCCACCCCACACCATGACTGACCCACCGCCAAACCGGTCATGCTGGAGGATGTTGCAGGCAGCAGAACGTTCTCCACGGCGTCTCCAGACTCTGTCACGTCTGTCACATGTGCTCAGTGTGAACCTGCTTTCATCTGTGAAGAGCACAGGGCGTCAGTGGCGAATTTGCCAATCTTGGTGTTCTCTGGCCAATGCCAAACGTCCTGCACGGTGTTGGGCTGTAAGCACAACCCCCACCTGTGGACGTCAGGCCCTCATACCACCCTCATGGAGTCTGTTTCTGACCGTTTGAGCAGACACATGCACATTTGTGGCCTGCTGGAGGTCATTTTGCAGGGCTCTGGCAGTGCTCCTACTTGCACAAAGGCGGAGGTAACGGTCCTGCTGCTGGGTTGTTGCCCTCCTACGGCCTCCTCCCCGTCTCCTGATGTACTGGCTTGTCTCCTGGTAGCCCCTCCATGCTCTGGACACTACGCTGACAGACAAAGCAAACCTTTTTGCCACAGCTCGCATTGATGTGCCATCCTGGATGAGCTGCACTACCTGAGCCACTTGTGTGGGTTGTAGACTCCGTCTCATGCTACCACTAGAGTGAGAGCACCGCCAGCATTCAAAAGTGACCAAAACATCAGCCAGGAAGCATAGGAACTGAGAAGTGGTCTGTGGTCACCACCTGCAGAACCACTCCTTTATTGGGGGTGTCCTGCTAATTGCCTATAATTTCCACCTGTTGTCTATTCCATTTGCACAACAGCATGTGAAATGTATTGTCAATCAGTGTTGCTTCCTAAATGGACAGTTTGATTTCACAGAAGTGTGATTGACTTGGAGTTACATTGTGTTGTTTAGGTGTTCCCTTTATTTTTTTGAGCAGTGTATAAAAAAGAATGGCAGCATCTATTTTCAATATTACACATCGAACACCCCCCCCCCCCCCCAAAAAAAGCCACTTCCCTTATCCCACTAGCATGGATTTATCTGATAAATACTTTGAGGAAAAATGTACTTGAAATGCTTGTGATGTGTTCTCACCTAGCCATCTTAAGAAGAATGCATGTATGTCGCGTTTGCTAAATGACTAAATTGTCATGTGAAATGAATCCTCCCCTACCTCTTTGGCAGCCTCCATCTCCTTCTGTTTGGCCTCAAAGATGATGTCATCATCCTGGTCCTTCTCAAACTCTTTCTGACAGCGGTTGAGCAGCAGCTTGCGGAAGTTTACAGTCACTCCCGGCTTGTCTGTGGTGGGCACTTTCAACTAGAAAGAGCCAATGAAAGGAAACAAGGAGAAATACTAGTTTACTTCAAGGTCTGTTTGGTTTTATGTCCAGTAGGACGAAGACAGAATCACAGGAAAGGAGAAAGCTTGTCCTCAGCTCCTTGAGTTGTTCAATTTCATCAATAGACTGCAGTGGTCCAAACACAAGGCTCAACGTAGAGAGAGAAAGGAAATAAAAAGACTAACATGGACCGCCCAAACACTTCACTCACCCCCATAAGGCAGCGGCACATGTTTGCGTAGGCCACAGAGAAGTTGGGCTCGGAGATGGCCTTCTCAAAGATCAGGTCGATCACTCCCTTCAGCCGCTCCTCCGTATCGATGGACAGCTCTGTGACCTGTTTCATCAGTTGCTGGAACATCTGAGGGGTCAGCTTGTTGAGGATGGAGCGGACCCTCTTGAACAGCTCCTGGGTCTTGGCCTCCTCGGGGTCGTCGCTCTCCTCATCCTCGGGGGCGGCGCCTCGGCCCCGGGTCACAGCCTTCTTCACTGTGGGCTTCCATGCCTTCTCCGCCTTGTTGAGCTCCACTTCGCCACCTAGCGATGAGGAGATTGTGATGATCTTGCGGGGCTCCTTGCGCTGGCCCTGCTGGGAGCGCCGTGGTCCGGGGGGCTGGGGAAGAGGAGAGATAGATTGGAAGGAGAGAGACGGGTAGGGAGAAAGAGCGAAGAGGGAGGGGGGAGGGGGGAGATGAGGTCTATGAACTCTAGAAACACACCGGGCTGTCAATCATACACTACCAGAGCAGTTTTAGACAGAAACAAGGTAGAGAGCAGGGCCAGTTCCACTCAATGGAAGTCTTCGAACACCATTCAATGGTTATCTTTAAATGCTCACAATAAATCATTGGTTGATGATCAAATCAAATCACTTGTTTTAGAAAAACGCACCCTTTTTGTCACATCCTTTGATATCTCCAATCTCCTGAAGTGTGAACTAATTCGCTACTTCCCACAAATCTAATAGCATTAGATTGGTAGAGGCATGGGCTAGTGGGAGTTGCCACCATATTTCTTACACCAGTAATTTCCTTTCAAATCAGTGAACATGGACGGAAGGATAAAGAGACATTTGGAGAGTGACGTACTATGTACTCTGAACTATGACTAATGCTTTCCAAAAGACACTGACACCAACAGCCCACATACTTAACAAATACTGACGAACACACACTGAAAACACATAGAACCAACATAAATAAATAGAACACTATAATGGGCATCCTATTAACATGACCAAACAATCGTCCATCTTGGTCCTGAATTATAGGATCTCTATACACTGACCATAGAGTTAGAGGACTCATGTCCTCTATCTAACTATGCAGACACACACCCAACACACTGCCATACTCACTCCCATGTGGTCCCTTCCAGGGCCCCGTGGTCCCCCTCCCCCAGAGGACTGTCTACCCAGGTTACCCATGAAGGCGGGGGTGAAGTCTGGCCCGGCGTTCATGTTGCGACCCGGCTCTGCTGGGCGCATGGGGGTCTTATTCGCCTACACAGAGAAAGAGAGAATTAAGTACCTATGATTTTGACATTGGATTGTTATTGAAATTAACATCGGGACAGACATACTAGAAAAGCACATGATTGAGACATGGGAGGTGTTAAAATCCACATAAAAACAAAACTAGAATTTGCACTAGAGCATAATCCCTTTAATTTCATAACACTTAATATAATAATACCTTTAACTGGGTGCCTATAAAATCCCCATACTGGATCAGAAAATGAATTAATTAATTTGATGGTATAGTTTACCTTATCTAGCACAACATCGGTGATGAGAGGCAGGCCCTCAGGCTTGTTCATGCTGGCACTAATGAACTGGCAACCCAGCAGGAACTCCCTGTCGTACCTCTTCTTCTCCTCTGGGTCGATAGGCTTCCATTGCTCTGTTGGGAGGAAAGGGTGGAGGAGTGGGAGAGTTTGAATTGGCCACGAAGGACTCTTTATACTGCTTAGCTGCTGTTGTAACACACCCAACCCACCAATCAGACTACTCCTGAAGAGACATGTATTTCATTAGGGATAACGCTGGCCATACACATGAGTAATGGGGGTCTTTGACAGTAGCTAGGTCTCCATTCAATTTGTGATATATTTTCATGCGAATATTATAATATCCGCCTTAACAAAATGTCAATTTTCCTTCCAGGGGTTTGTTTTCATCAAAACAGAATGGCAAATAAAAGGCTGTGCTTGATGACATAGTGCACATAAAAACAACTTTTTCGCTAAAGTACTCATGTACCGAATAAAAAAACAAGTTCAATGCGTTTCCATTGCATTTTCCAGTCTATCGATGGTTTTGTCAAAAAAACTGTTTGGGCAAACTTGCCCAATCTGGTTTTTGTGCACGCACTCTAGACTTGAGGTCGACCGATTAATCGGCATGGGAGATTAATTAGGGCCGATTTCAAGTTTTCATAACAATCGGTAATCGGTAATTGTTATGGACAATCCATTGCAATACAATCGCCGTCCAAACGATTACATTGCAATCCATGAGGAAACTGCGAGGCAGGCTGACCACCTGTTACGCGAGTGCAGCATCAAAAGAACCTTGTGGCTGCAATGAGCCAAGGTAAATTGCTAGCTAGCACTTAACTTATAAAAAACAATCAATCTTCACATAATCACTAGTTAACTACACATGGTTGATGACATTACTAGGTTAACTAGCTTGTCCTGCGTTGCATATAATCAATGCCTGTTCATTTATCATCGAATCACAGCTTACTTTGCCAAACGGGTGATTTAAAAAGCACATTCGCGAAAAAAAGCACATTCGTTGCACCAATGTACCTAACCATAAACATCAATGCCTTTCTTAAAAACAATACACAGCAGTATATTTTTTAAAACCTGCATATTTAGTTTAGTCCATAAAGAAATGGATGTTAGCAGGCAATATTAACTAGGGAAATTGTGTCACTTTTCTTGTGTTCAGTGCAAGCAGAGTCAGGGTATATATGCAGCAGTTTGGGCTGCCTGGCTCGTTGTGAACTGTGTGAAGACCATTTCTTCCTAACAAAGACAGCAATTAATTTGACAGAATTTGACATAATTATGACATAACATTGAAAGTTGTGAAATGTAACAGCAATATTTAGACTTAGAGTTGCCAACCGTTCGATAAATTACGGAGTGGTTCCGTATTTCACTGAAAGTATAAACGTTTTGTTTTCAAAATGATTGTTTACGGATTTGACCATATTAATGACCAAAGGCTCATATTTCTGTGTTTAATATATTATAAGTAAGTCTATGATTTGATATTTGATAGAGCAGTCTTAGCAGGCTCATAAGCATTCATTCAAACTTTACTGCGTTTGCCAGCAGCTCTTCGCAATGCTTGATCACAGCGCTTTTTATGACTTCAAGCCTATCAACTCCTGAGATTAGGCTGGCAATACTAAATTGCCTATAAGAACATCCAATACAAATGGACAAGTGAGAAATAGTCGACGTCATAATTTCTATAATAACTACAACCTAAAACTTCTTAACTGGGAATATTAAAGAACTGGAAATATTGAACCACCAGCTTTCATATGTTCTCATGTTCTGAGCAAGGAACTTAAACATTAGCTTTCTTACATGGCACATATTGCAATTTTACTTTCTTCTCCAACACTTTGTTTTTGCATTATTTCACCCAAATTGAACATGTTTCATTATTTATTTGAGGCTAAATTAATTTTATTTATGTATTATATTAAGTTAAAATAAAAGTGTTCATTGTTCATTCAGTATTGTTGTAATTGTCATTCTTACAAATATATATAACATTTAAAAACCTGATTATTTTTTTTATATATATTTTTTAATTGGCCGATTTAATTGCTATCGGCTTTTTTTGGTCCTCCAATAAAATCGGTATCGCCGTTTAAAAAAATCATAACCGGTCGACTACTCTAGACAACAGTTCGCTAATAAAGTGGACAGGTTAGGTTATATGATGAGATTGATTAATTAGCAGTGATCATCATGTTAAGACTCAATTTTTTTTTTTATATATATAAAAAAAAAATGTATCCCCTTTTCTCCCCAATTTTCGTGGTATCCAATCGCTAGTAATTACTATCTTGTCTCATCGCTACAACTCCCGTACGGGCTCGGGAGAGACGAAGGTCGAAAGCCATGCGTCCTCCGAAGCACAACCCAACCAAGCCGCACTGCTTCTTAACACAGCGCGCCTCCAACCCGGAAGCCAGCCGCACCAATGTGTCGGAGGAAACACCGTGCACTAGACCACTGCGCCACCCGGGAGGCCAGGACCCTCAATATTTATTGGAAAGGCGCATCAAGCTAATCACTGTGCACTTTCACCACCCTGTGAAGTTCATCATAACTTATTTCATCTGTAGCCCTTTAAACTGTGCATGCTTTTTCAAGTCATAGGAGGACCACACAACATAAAATAACAATACAATTTGCAGTCACACGATGCTACCACATATCCCACAAGAAATTGTTTCCCCGCAATTTGTTGCATAATTGATTTTACCGACAAAAATATCCCACTATGTCGAACGAACCTATTGTCTGTCGACATTTTGGTAATTGTACCGACACTTCCTTTTTCCATCACAGCTGTTGTGATTTATTTTTATACGGTATGACTTGACTCACATAAAATCCGTGGATGGAAATGTGGTTATAGAAACAGACAGCTTATTGCACACTTCAACGATGAGACATTTCATGACAGGAAAAATGAGGACACCTCTCACAAAGAATCAATCAACGAATATTAGATATTCATTGAGTCCGATACAGATCCTTGACTGATATCTTTAGTCATTTCTAAGGGACCAACCTCCTTTGTACTGGTACTTGAGGTCGCCCGGTTTGAGCGGGGGTGTGTCGGCGTTCTGCTTGTCCTCCTTCTCTTCCCACGTCTCGTCTGGCGCGTCGGCGGGCGGCAAGGAGGTCGGGGCCACAGGGCTGGGCTCTGCCGGTGAAGACGAGGGCTCGGTGGCAGGTGCCGCCTCCTCCTGTACAGACGAGAGGGGGGAGACGGGACAAGAAGATTGAAGGGTAAGAGAGTAGAAGGAAGTTGAGACCCTATATGCTGACCTCAAGTCAGTTTCGTGGTTAAGGTTAGGCGATTTGGGTTAAGTAACCAGTGGTTTTCCACAAGCACATGGAGTAGCCAGCCTAATAGAAAAAAAGTAGCCAGCCAGGCTCCCCTGGGCTGTTATGACATTTTTGCAGAAGATTATTTTGGTGGCCTCTTGTACATTCTAATGCCTTGATTCCATCCAAAATACACAGTGAAATTGTTGAGTACTTGACTGGGTTTACCTCCCCGATTGGAAAAATTTGTTGTGGTATTGTGCTTACAATTGAAGTTACTGTAAATGTCTAAATTCAGTGTATTGTTAGTCATTTTGGATATTGTCTAGAACTATGACCTTAAACCTGCCTCCTCTTGAGATTAAAGTATTTTTGTTTGTTCTTTAAATTAATGTATTTTATTAAAAACAGAAAGAAGAGGCCAAATTATCTTTAAAATGATTTAAGGTACAATTTTAAATCAAACAAATTGTGTGATTGGCACTTCTTCCAGTGACTAAATGGGTCTAGAATAAAAACAGAACAGATGCTCAATTAAGAGAGGGAACGACAATTCAATAACTAAAATAATTTCAACAAGTGTATGCAACTCAATTGCAGAATGTCATTAATTTATTTTTAAACAGTTCTTTAGCAACTGACCCACAGTCTTCAAGCTTCCTTACGAGGCATTCTCAGCTATCTGCAATATAGGTATGATTGAAAAATAAAGCAGGTATCTATATGGTATTCACCATCTTCATTGAATGTTTATCTTTTATCTGCAAATAATTGCCAAAAAACACTACCAGTAAGCAAATTAGGGAGCCAAATGAACGACTCTTACACCGATGCGATAGTGATTGGCTTGTCATTAGCCTAACGTCACTGTCTGGCAAGTCCTGATGGACTTCATATTGAAAATACAAACGAGATCTTTAGTTTACGATGCCATGACCATAACCCACTGAGTGTACAAAACATTAAGAACACCTTCCTAATATTGAGTTGCACCCCATTTTGCGCTCAGAACAGCCTCAATTCATCAGAGCATGGACTCTGCAAGGTGTCGAAAGCGTTCCACGTGGATGCTGGCCCATGTTCTCCAATGCTTGCTACAGTTGACATGTTGACTGGATATCCTTTGGGTGGTGGGCCATTCTTGATAAACAGTGGAAACTTAAGCGTGAAAAATCCAGCAGTGTTGCACTTCATGACACACTCAAACCGGTGCGCCTTGCACCCACTACCATACCACATTCAAAAGGCTTGTTGGTCTTACCTATTCACCCTCAATGGCACACACACAATCCATGTCTCAAAGGCTTAAAAATCCTTCTTTTACCCATCTCCCTCCCTTCATCTACACTGATTGAACTGGTTTTAACAAGTGACATCAATAAGGGATCATAGCTTTCACCTGGATTCACCTGGTCAGTCTGTCATGGAAAGAGCAGGTGTTCCTAATGTTTTGTACACAGTGTAACTATGTTGTATGATTCATGAATGGCAAAGATATGAGATGGACAATTTTCAGTCAGTTCGACACCTTTAATAAAACTAGTCAAGCTTGTTATTAAATCAAAGCACAGTCAATAGCCCATGCCCCACCACCCCGTGGCTGCATATGAAACAAGCAAAAGATAAATTAATGTGCCAGTAAACAATAGGTTAGTGGATTTTGACCCATTGTTACCACATTATAATGGGATGTGCAAATTCAATCAGAGACGAAGGAGCATCATGCCCTCTCCCTCTAAATAAATTTGACTGCAATCACAGCACACACACACACACAGGTACCGAGAGGCAGGACAGGCAGCAGATTGTTGATAGGTTTGGTTTTTGAGCTTTAACTATTATTAATGACTAATTATGAAAAAAGAGACATGAGAGGTGCCATAAAGAAGCTTGGGAGAGGCTGGGCGCAGGGAAAACTATCACGTGGCAGTACTGATAAGGGCAAGAACCGTTTAAGGCCCAGATCACTCAGCTCCCAGCCTAGCAATAAGGATGCAATGTGTAGCGATGAGGAGACTCCACCCAAGGTGGGGTATGTATACTACCACGGGTAAAACCACGTTTTTGTCTAATGCAGCGGTATTGACCCTCTGGGCAGAGTCTGTAAAAAGTCTGTAAATCGTCGGTTTAGCCGACAGCCGGCGCTAGTGGAAAACAACAGTCCTTTATTCCTTCTATTCTTAAGATACAAGTTTTAATTAGCAAATTGGTCGGTTAATGAAGAAAACTTGCTGGAAAGTGAAATGCTTGTCTCGACAGACATACCAGGACTCCAGGCACAAAGACCAACAATGCCATATGCCGAGTTGCTCCTGCACTGACTGATGAACAGTAGGCTTAGGCGATATACCGGGGTATTTGGAAATAGCCACGGGATGGTTTTTCAATACCTTTGAAATGTATTTTGAGTTCATTATTTATTTTGAGTTCAATAAGTTGTTATATTTGTAGCTACTTAAGTAATTACCTGCAGCCAACTTGTGCAATACTTTAGGACATTGGCGTTCTTCATTTCACCTGTTAGATTACTTTACATCTACATCATTGCATCTTACCTTATAGTTCCCCAGAACAGTTGAACCAGTCACTTGTTGTGCATCTTACCTTAGTTCCCCAGAACAGTTGAACCAGTCACTTGTTGTGCATCTTACCTTAGTTCCCCAGAACAGTTGAACCAGTCACTTGTTGTGCATCTTACCTTAGTTCCCCAGAACAGTTGAACCAGTCACTTGTTGTGCATCTTACCTTAGTTCCCCAGAACAGTTGAACCAGTCACTTGTTGTGCATCTTACCTTAGTTCCCCAGAACAGTTGAGCCAGTCACTTGTTGTGCATCTTACCTTAGTTCCCCAGAACAGTAGTAACAGATGAGTTCAGCTATGAATTTTGTTTAACTTGCTAGTTATCTAAGTGCTTGAATTATATAAGGAGATGGGCCTCATATCGTGTAGCTTTCCGCCGTGTTTGAGAAGTCAAAGCGCTTTGGATGAGTTCTGTACAGCGGCCACTGCTATCTTGATTTCCTAGCATTTGTTCTCCTCACCGTTCTTGGCCCGGTCTGCTCCTACCCCTCTTCTCTGAGCAGAACAGGCAGGACCATTGCCCTAGCAACTCCAGACTCCACACAGACACAGCGTGTACACATGCTGCTCCAGAGCCAGTACAGTACTTCCTTCAGACAAGCAGGCATTAAAAGGTTTATTTGCAGAGTCTCTCGTTTACATTAGCTTGGAAACGTCCAAACTCAGTAGCTCCTACCCATATACAGATGATTCAGAAAGTATTCAGACCTTCACTTTATCCACATTACAGCAATATTCTAAAATTGATTACAATTATTTCCCCCCTAATCAAACACACCATAACAACAAAGCAAAAACAGATTTTTGAAATGTTGGCAAATTTATTAAATAAAAACTGAAATATCACATTTACATAAGTATTCAGACCCTTTACTGTGTCTGTGCCAGTTTTCGCTTTGTCATTATGGGGTAGTGTGTAGATTGATGATGATTTTTTAAAATTCTATACATTTTAGTATAAGGCTGTAACATAACATGTGGAAAAAGTGAAGGGGTCTGAATACTTTCCGAATGCACTGTATGTATAACTTTATGAGCAGGATTGCTTGCCTTTGCAATTCGTTTATTTTCATTTGTGCTCATTAGAGGCTTCTAGCTAAATATGCTATGTAAATTCGCTATTACTTGTTCTGATTTTGTTAGCATTCTGGTCATAGACGCCCAACTGTCTTTTTTGTGTTTTTGGGCGACCCCTTGTGTACTATACCGGTAAAAGCATAAATCCCGGGATGAGAGCAGAACTGTATGACGATATTGAAATTTGGATACCACCCAACCCCAATGAACAGTCCAACCGAAGTAGAGGCTGGCTGCAGATACCATGCAGTGAAAACCTGTAAGATTGTTACTCACAGCAAGGTTTACTACTGGTGCACCTTGAAAAGTGGTCAAGGACAACTGTTTAGGATAGTTTGACTTTATAAGGCTGCTATATTCTATGCACGCACACAGACACACACCTCTTTGAAGGCATCCAGCATGTCTCCGATGGCTTCCTTCTTGTTCAGCTCCTTCATATTCCTCTTCTTCTTTGGCACAGACACAGCAGCTAGAAGAGAGAAGACAGAAATGTTATATTAAATTTGTTACATCAAAACCTGAAGAGCCACCACCAAGAACCCCTGGGTGCCACGGGTCAAACCTGAAGCCACACCACCAAGAACCCCTGGGTGCCACGGGTCAAACCTGAAGCCACACCACCAAGAACCCCTGGGTGCCAAGGGTCAAACCTGAAGCCACACCACCAAGAACCCCTGGGTGCCACGGGTCAAACCTGAAGCCACACCACCAAGAACCCCTGGGTGCCTTAGTCACACCAAAACCTTGGTGCACATATTACAGTTTTTGCTTACCAAGTGACCTGACAGGTAAAAATCATTCCCGCTCACCTTGCATAGACGAGTCCTCTGAAGGGCTGCTGGACAAGGGCACTGGGGATGCATCCTCCTCTTTCTGCTCCTCCTCTTCTTCTTTCTTCTCCTCCACCTGCTCTACGGCAGCAGCAGCAGGGTTAGCAGTTTCCTGAGGTGGGGGAGTGGCAGGCTCTGTGATTGCCGTTGCAATGCGCTCTAGTGCAGCCACGGGGGCGTCTACCTCGTCGGGGTCCTCCTGGGGGAGGCCGTTGGACAGGGGCAGCTGCTCCACCTTCTTTTGGGCCACGACAGGCTCTGCCTCCGGGACAGAGGGAGTGACGGCATGAGCAGGGGCAGAAACGGGCTCGGTCATGGCTTTCTGTTTAGGCGCTGGCGGCAACACCACGCTCTCAGTTTTAGTAGCCGCTTCCACAGCCGCCGCCAACTTCAAGGACGGGGCAAAATCAGATGTCGGGGTCAGAGGTCGTGGAGCGGGTTCAGTGTCTTCTTTAATGACCACAACAGCCACTACTACCTCTGGATTGATGGTAATTGCTGGCTCATTCTTGACCTTTTCTACCTTCTCCTCCACCACTACTTCCTCCGCTGCCTGAGCAAGAGGCTTCTCCACAGATGCTGGTGCATCCAGAGGCTCTACCTGTGTGGAAGGACCTTCGGGGGTCACTGCCTTCACCGCGGGGGTCATACCAGCGCCCACTGCGTGGCTGGCCTGAGCCATGGTGGTGGCAGGGGGTGGAGTCTGTACCTCTGCAGGGGGAGGGGAGGTAGAAGCTGTCAGGGGGGAGGAGGCAGGGGCCTGGTCTTCCCTTTGTGGGATGGGCACCTCGGGCCTCATCCCCGCCAAAGGGGCATCTGATTCGCTGACGACCTGTTCGGTAAGCGGGGCAACCTGGCCATCGGTTTCCTGTTTGGCCTCCAGTGGGACAGCTGCAGTGGCAGGCTCTGGAGTTGACAACACTGGAGGCAGGGTTTCGGCGGCCGTCACTGTGCAAATTGCAAGTTCCGCAATTTCATCTGCATCAAAGAAGGAAATCAGTTTGGAACTGTTTTGGACCTTTAATGTACTGCAATCAATCACTGACGATCAAGTTAGTTATTCATGCTGGCAAAATGTGGCTACATAAACATTGTAGTAACACAAGACTTGAGAGGAGGCTCACCTGTTCTCGTCACGATGGTGACAGGTTTAGTAAATTCTCCGTTGGTCTGAGCAGGACCTTCTTCCTCTGTGGAGGAGTACTAGGGGACGAAAACAACATCAAAAGTAGCATTGCAAAAATATACTTGATACAAAATACTATGTTTCTTTCAAATGCTATCCTATTGCCTGGTTGATCAAAACCAGCCACGTTGAGAGTCGGAGAGAACACACAAAAATAAACACTGAATGGAACATCTGGCTTCCATTCCAAACTTCCTGGTTTCCTCTATGACATCATCGCTGTGGAATCATCTCAAAGCCACATGATTCCAAACTTGCATTGTGAGCTCATCACTGGGAATGATTCCAATGAGGGGGAGAAATCAGGGGATGTATTAAGTGATGTGAAATACTTAACGTTAAATGTATTCAACTAGGAAGTATAGAGCTGATAGATTCCCTGTTCTATCTGAAGGACAATCATCTGTTTCATATGATACATTTATGCTTTTTCTTTGATTGATATCCTCATATGATAAATACCAAACTAAGTCTCAAGATGTGAACAGCAAGAAATCTAATTATTGGACAACAATGTTTATCAGTGCATTCTGTAACGTTACATGCTCTAGTGAGTTGTGATGCGTACCTGTGAAGGGGGGGTGGGGGTTGAGGTGGCCCTTCCCCCGGACATTATCTCCTCTGTGATATCACGGCCCCCCTGGTTGGGGTCTCGTATTCTGATCTAGGAGGGGTAGGAACAGGGGGGGGGGGCGCAGGATGAGGTTAAACAGTCTATACTGTAGTTCTAGAAATAAATTTATAGAATTAAGACAATCACATCGCCCCCAAGCAGTCATTTTTCAGGACCCTGTCTTTCAAAGATAATTTGTAAAAATCCAAATAACTTCAACAATTTTCATTGTAAAGGGTTTAAACACTGTTTCCTATGCATGTTCAATGAACCATAAACAATTAATGAACATGCACCTGTGGAACGGTCGTTAAAACACTAACAGCTTACAGACAGTAGACAATTAAGGTCACAATTATAACAAAAACTTAGGACACTAAAGAGGCCTATCTACTGACTCTGAAAAACACAAAAAGAAAGATGCCCAGGGTCCCTGCTCATCTGCGTGAACGTGCCTTAGGCATGCTGCAAGGAGGCATGAGGACTGCAGATGTGGCCAGGGCAATAAATTGCAATGTGCGTACTGTGAGACGCCTAAGACAGCGCTACAGGGAGACAGAACGGACAGCTGATCGTCCTCGCAGTGGCAGACCATGTGTAACAACACCTGCACAGGATCGGTACATCCGAACATCACACCTGTGGGACAGGTACAGGATGGCAACAACAACTGCCTGAGTTACACCAAGAACGCACAATCCCACCATCAGTGCTCAGACTGTTCGCAATAGGCTGAGAGAGGCTGGACTGAGGGCTTGTAGGCCTGTTGTAGTAAAGCAGGTCCTCACCAGACATCACCGGCAACAACGTCGCCTATGGGCACAAACCCACCGTCACTGGACCAGACAGGACTGGCAAAAAGTGCTCTTCACTGACGAGTCGCGGTTTTGTCTCACCAGGGGTGATGGTCAGATTCACGTTTAACGTCGAAGGAATGAGCGTTACACCAAGGCCTGTACTCTGGAGCGGGATCGATTTGGAGGTGGAGGGTCCGTCATGGTCTGGGGCGGTGTGTCACAGCATCATCGGGCTGAGCTTGTTGTCATTGCAGGCAATCTCAACGCTGTGCATTACAGGGAAGACATCCTCCTCCTTCATGTGGTACCCTTCCTGCAGGTTCATCCTGACATGACCCTCCAGCATGACAATGCCACCAGCCATACTGCTCGTTCTGTGTGCGATTTCCTGCAAGACAGGAATGTCAGTGTTCAGCCATGGCCAGCGAAGAGCCCGGATCTCAATCCCATTGAGCACGTCTGGGACCTGTTGGATCGAGGGTGAGGGCTAGGGCCATTCCCCCCAGAAATGTCCGGCAACTTACAGGTGCCTTGGTGGAAGAGTGGGGTAACATCTCACAGCAAGAACTGGAAAATCTGGTGCAGTCATGAGGAGGAGATGCACTGCAGTACTTAAATGGTGGCCACACCAGATACTGACTGTTTTTACCCCCCCTTTGTTCAGAGACACATTATTCCATTTCTGTTAGTCACATGTCTGTGGAACTTTTTCAGTTTATGTCTGTTGTTGAATCTTGTTATGTTCATACAAATATTTACACACGTTAAGTTTGCAGAAAATAAAACGCAGTTGACAGTGAGAGGACGTTTCCTTTTTTGCTGAGTTTAAAAATGTGCTATTAACTGACTAACCTGGGTCGTAGTCACTAGACACCAAACAGAAGAAAACGGACCTAAACTGGGAGTGACTGAACTTTCAATTTGTATGAAATGCTCGTTTTCATTTCCCGGCGCAAAACATTTTGCACCGATAACACTGGTTAAATAGGCCTAAATAAATGAAAATCCCATTCTCTTCTCCCATCAAAACTAGGGGATAATCATTTCCCTTGGTTCATTCTCCTCTCCATCTTTAGCACATGGTTGGAATTGCCCTTGACCACACATCTAGGGTCACATTACCCTCAGCCCAATTCTGATCTAGGATCAGATTACCCTCCCCCGATTCTATCTTTAACCATGAGGGGGGGTGAGAAGATATCGGATCCCGTATCAGCGTTAAGGGGCAACATCTACTCTACCTACTCCTGAACTGCATTGACCTCAGCAGCAAGGTCATAGTACACCCTCCGCACTTTACAGAGCTTTTCCACTGCTAATATACTAGGGGAATTGTGTTGCCATAGCTAGGGCTGAAAAGCAGAATCAACAACCGCAATCGCCTAAACAGATGTTTTTGATAAGGAAAATGATCAACTGTCCATCTAGCCAGCTGGAGCCAAAGAGAACACAGACTCATCATTGATACAAAAACAACAGTGTTACTGTCTGGCCCTATTATGTTAGTGGGTTTATTTAGTTAGTTGGTGCAGATCTATCATTCAAGACATATGCTTGCACTCATGATGAGAGATTGTTAGCTAGCAAAATTAGAACGTGTAGCTTAAAAAAAAACAATGCGGACAGCCTTTTCCTGCATTAAAATTCAGTCATCAGCACATGCCACTTTGCAGTTGATATATATTAGCCAATACATTTTGTATTGAATAACAGTGTAATTTACATTAGGGTTTCAGTAAGAAAACATTTTGGTAATGAACAGCTGGCGTGTGCGTGTCATGACAAGCTCTCGTTGCAAGGTTGCCATAAAGTGTTTCTTTACATGGCCTTTGACTGTTGTACAGCACTGTAGTGAATCTACTAAGTGGTGACAATATGAACTGCATGTTACAGGATTTCACTGCATAGTTTGTGATCTTGTGAACAGTGCAGTTTCAGATAACAGGTTAATTCATTCAGCCCTTCTTGTTTATTAGTGCTTCAGCACAAATACTACTGCCTTCTTATTCATCACCATAGACAGACATCTTTAAGTTCTACCTTAGGAGGTACTTTCTGATTCAGAGGATATATAGTTGTTTTTGGTGGTTATCATGTAAACCACAAATAAAATATTCTTAAATAATGTTCACTTTAATATTTATTTACAAAATCATAATTTAGAGTATCTGTTTATCCCTTGGAGCAGAATTTGTTAAAAAAAAGAAGGTATTTTTCACTCCATCTAAAAAAACGAATCAGGAAATACACCGGTAAACGGTGACTATCGCCTCCCTAAAATCGGTATTGGACCCAAAAATCCAATATCGGTCGAGCGATAGTAAATGCTAGGTGAAAAGTACTCGGGGCCTTGCCTCCACGCTAGAGCCAGTCCACCGGAGCCATGGCCCAGTGAGACACGGGTACAAATGATGTATACATTTAACGTAGAATTATAACTGACAGAATTATATCCTGTCTGATGAATCATGTTTGTCCATAAGAAAGAGGGACTGTTGGTAGGCAAGGAACTGTGGCAGACAACTTGTGACCACTGTGAAACTGATAGCAGGGATGGAAGTCTCCCCACCCAGGGAGGGGAGAAACCTTGGGCTTGTAGTAGATTGTATAACAGGTGGCGGACAATGTATGAGAAGAAGACTTGTGAACTATGTTGCCATTGTATCTGTGAGGAGGAGGGACGTTTATGACGAAATGTGAGGTATATAGACCAATGTACCGGAAATGATAAGCAGAGCTCTCTAAACATTCCTGACAATTGTACCTGGGCCTCCGCCTAATTCATTTCAACCAGTTTCTTACAAATTCTGGGTTTCAGGCTGAGTAATTAATTTAATTGGGTATTATGAACTATTATTATGAACTGAGAACTGAGAACAATTATGAACTGAGAACAAGAATCTCGTAACACCTAGGCACTCGATTGGCAAATGGGAGGCGCGCTTTAATTACCAGTTGAGATTGACAAATAAAAATAGCTCCATTTAAATTGTGGCCATGAAAGTTAACATGCAATTGCATTTAGAATTGTTATTTGTTGCGCAATGACTGGGTTTACAAAAGCACGTTTCACTCCAGTGAGGAGCTACTCTTGCGTTGTCTGACAGGTGATAGGATACTCCGTTCCTCAAACTAGGCTCTGTATGCTGTGCAAATGTGATAAATAAGATGCATGACTACTAACGAAAATACACACGTGACAATTTAATTCCACTAAATTATGCAAATTGACCGATAAGCATGACCTGTCAAATGTATTTTCGGCAGCTAACATCCTCAGTGGAAACTCAAAAGTCTGTCTTTAGGCCAAACACCGGGGTAAAGTCTCATAGTAGAAATGCAACATTGTGTGGTACAGTACCGTTACGCGCTCCCTCTTGGGTGCCGGTGGTTGGGTCGGCGGCAGCTGAGGGGGCAAGGCCTGCTGCTGGGGCTGGGCAGGGCTTATCATGACGGGCGTGGTCTGGACAGGGGGTGTGTGGCTGTACTGGGGCTGGGCCGGGTAGTAGGCACCTGCTGTAGGGGGGAGGGAGGGAGAAAGGGAGGTTAGTCAAACACACCCCAAAAAGAGCCAGAGACATTCACACACAGACTGAACATGCACTGAAATACACACATGCATCCGCAGCAAAACAAAACCATGTGCACAAGGGGAAAAACCACATTATGCAGACATATTAGGCAGACAAAGATGCAGCCCAGCACATACTAAGCAACACACATGCAAGTACACACACACACACATACTCACCGGGGTAGCGCTGGGAGGTGAGAGGAGCACCGTGGAGAGAGAGACGCACGTTCTCTCGCCCGCCCCCTCTCCTCTCCCTCGCAGCCAGAGAGGGCTCTGAACACAACAGGGGGGAGAGGGAAGAAGGAAGGGAGCGAGGGAAGGAAAATTAAAGGGAGGAGAGAAGAGAGGACAGAAAGAGACAGATGCAGATTGAGTGAAGGGAACCGGAAGTAAGCAGGGTGTTAAGGCAGTGAGAAGCAGCAGGTGAGAAGACTGATAGAGCAGAACCAAAGCCCACACACACAGCCTTGGATCCTAAAGAGAGAACAGAGACCACCATACACAAAACCTGCCAGGCCACGCAACAATGAACCAACCGTAAGACCACCTGACTGGTCAACCGTAAGAGCAACTACTACAAGAGCAATTGTAAGATCAACTAGTGGTCCTTTGTAGCTCAGTTGGTAGAGCATGGCACTTGTCACGCCAGGCTTGTGAGTTCGATTCTTGGGACCACCCATACGTAAATTATATCCACGCATGACTAAGTGACTTTGGATAAAAGTCTGCTACATTTCATATATTATTAAAAAATGTGACCGACCAACTGTAAGAGCTGGCTACCACCTGGTAAGCAACGCTGCACCTTAGAGACTGCTGCATTGTGTACATAAACACTGGTCACTTAAATAATGTTTACATACTTTTCTACCCACTTCATAACTATATAACTGTATTCTAGTCAAGGCTCATCCTATATAAACTACTGCAGTACATACATTTTCTATTCATGTACTGTCCATACACACCATTATACAGTGCATTCGGAAAGTATTCAGACCCCTTTCCACATTTTGTTACGAGCCTTATTCTAAAATGATTGAATAAATGTTTTGACACATTAATCTACACAACATACCCCATAATGAGAAATCTAAAACAGGTTTAGAGATTTTTGCAAATGTATAAAAAAATAAAACAAATACCTTATTTACATTCAGTCCCTTTGCTATGAGAATCTAAATTGAGCTCAGGTGCATCCTGTGTCCAATGACCATCCTTGAGATGCCTCTACAACTTGATTGGAGTCCACCTGTGGTAAATTCAATTGATTGAACATGATTTGGAAAGGCACACACCTGTCTAGATAAGGTCCCACAGGTGACAGTGAATGTCAGAGCAAAAACCAAGGCATGAGGTTGAAGGAATTGTCCGTAGAGCTCCAAGACAGGATTGTGTAGAGGCACAGATCTGGGGAAGGGTACCAAAAAATGTCTGGAGCATTGAAGGTCCCCAAGAACACAGTGACCTCCATCATTCTTAAATGGAAGAAGTTCGGAACCCCCCAGACTCTTCCTAGAGATGGCCGCCCGGCCAAACTGAGCAATCGGGGAAGAAGGGCCTTGGTCAGGGAGGTGGCCAAGAACCCGATGGTCACTCTGACAGAGCTCCAGAGTTCCTCTGTGGAGATGGGAGAACCTTCCAGAAGGACAACACTCTCTGCAGCACTCCACCAATCAGGACTTTATGGTCGAGTAGCCAGACGGAAGCCACTCCTCAGTAAAAGGCACGACAGTCCACTTGGAGTTTGCCAAAAGGCACCTAAAGGACTCTGACCATGAGAAACAAGATTCACTCGTCGGATGAAACTAACTCTTCGTCCGGAATGCCAATCGTCACGTCTGGAGGAAACCTGGAACCATCCCTACGGTGAAGCCTGTTGGTGGCAGCATCATGCTATGGGGATGTTTTTCAGCAGCAGGGAGTGGGAGACTAGTCAGGATCGAGGGAAAGATGAATGGAGCAAAGTACAGAGAGATCCTTGATGAAAATCTGCTCCAGAGCACTCAGGACTTCAGACTGGGGCCAAGGTTTACCTTCCAACAGGACAACAACCTTAAGCACAGAGCCAAGACAATGCAGGAGTGGCTTCGGGACAAGTCTCTGAATGTCCTTGAGTGACCCAGCCAGAGCCCAGACTTGAACCCGATCGAACATCTCTGGAGAGACCTGAAAATAGCTGTGCAGCGACGCTCCCCATTCAACCTGACTAAGCTTGAGAGGATCTGCAGAGAAGAATGAGAGAAACTCCCAAAATACAGGTGTTCCATGCTTGTAGTGTCATACCCAAGAAGACTTGTGGCTGTAATTGCTGAAAAAGATGCTTCAACAAAGTACTGCGTAAAGGGTCTGAATACTTATGTAAATGTGATCTTTCCATTTTTTGTTTGTAATACATTTGCAAACATTTCTAAAAACCTGTTTTCTCAGTGTCATTATGGGCTGTTGTGTGTAGATTGATGAGAAATGTTTATTTACATTTTAAAATAAGGCTGTAACGTAACAAAATGTGGAAAAGGTCAAGGGGTCTGAATACTTTCCAAATTCACTGTACTTACACACACACCGGACTATGACATTGCAAGTTTTTACTTAATGTATTTTTTTGTGAGGGGGGGATTCATGTGTATTGTTAGATATTACTGCACTGTTGAAGCTAGAAACATAAGCATTTCGCTGCACCTGCAATAACATCTGCAAAATATGTGTATGCAACCAATAACATTTAATTTAATCAACTGACTGACCAATAAGAGCGACCCTAAAATCGACCGACTAAGCTATCTCTGGGTGCATGTGGCCCCAGTTTTTGTCATGGATGTGGTTTTGGTAGTATTTACAGTTATGGTCCTAGGTAAGATTGTGGTTGGATCTAGTGTAGCCATGGTTATGGTTCTAGCGGACATTGCGGTTCAATACTAGGTTGAGGTTAGCGTTTCAGCTGCTGATCTAGTCGTGCCTGTGGTTCTAATTACGATTATAGTCATGGTGGTTGTGCTTGGCAGGTGGGGCCCGGCTCAGAGCAGAGTCTCTTACCATAGGTGGGGTATTCAGCCGGGCTGGTGCCTGGGTAGAAGCCTGCTGTCCCACTTGTCACAGGGTACTGTGGACTTGGTGGCATGTAGGGAGCCCGGTACTACAGAGACAGAGAGGGGCAGAGAGGACACTTAGAACTGTGTCAAGTTACCCGTCTTAAAGGGATCAAGCTCCCAGTTTGCTCTGTTTAGGTATATCTACAATAGTATGTAACATTACCTCTTGACTTTAGACTATCGCCTGGAATAATGCATGAGCGGTGTGATAGAATTTTAAAAATATATATATATTTTACTTTCCAAAAATTCCCAGGTTTTTCAGAAATTCCAGAAACTTGCAATCATTTATTGTAGTGAAGTTGACCGTTAGCATAAGGTGATGACCAGCTGTGGTACCTGTCCAGGGGGGATGAAGTAGCCCTGAGGGGAGCCTGCAAAGGACAGCTGCTGACCAGGGATCATCATCATCTGGGAGCCGGGCTGGTAGATGTGGGTGGGACCAACCGGACGAGGCCCGCTGCTGGTCTGGACCCGGGGGACACTGGTGGGCATGTTGGGCCTGTTGGCATAGTAAGGCTAGAGAAGAATGGGGGAGGGAGGGACAGAAATTGTCAGTATATTTGTGTGTGTGTGCATGTGCACCGCAGGGCTAAAATGTCACATACTGAAAGTGTCAGATAGTTGAGGTAGGTTGAAACTCCACGGGGAGGTATATCCATCCAGGTTAGTACATCAAAGACTGGGAACTACAGGGCCGAGTGGAAAGAAATGTCTGCTACAATTTTCAACATTGATCACAGCTCGCATCTACCCTACAAATTTTACAATATCGACTCTGTATGACATTGACATGGTTGTCGTTGTGTGGCTGTGCATTCAGCCCTCAGGCTCTATAGACTCAGATGAGAAGGAAAAGAGAAGCGGTTACCTGCAGTGCCCTGTATCCACCCTTCAGCCGAACAACACACAAGCAGAGAACAAGGGGGCGGGGTGACAGAAAGTCAAGAGAAAAATAGGAAGATAAGAGAGTAATAAATAAAAAAAATAGAGCAGAAGGAATGTGAGAGAGAATATAAGAAGCAAGAATAAATCACTGACATTACAGTTAGCAGTGCAAAACATCTGTCTTTCACATGCAGCTGACCATCAGAAAATATGAAGACGTTGCAGAAATATAAAGCTAGAGAGTAACAGACGTAAATTCACAAGGGATTAGCATACGACTTCTAGTTTCATCCAAGCCTCTGTTTGCAGGCCTAGCAAGTGGTTTGGCCAGCACTTTGCTTGATTGGGGTAACCAATTTACACATATACAGGTACAATGTAAAACCGGCAGACCATACTGCTGCGGTGCCTAGTACCTTTACTGAACTTCCCTACTGCGGGTGGTGTCATATTAGGTGTTACTATGGGTAGCCTATGGGGTTACCAGCCTGGACATCTTCACTGGGGGAATCCCTGGTCCCGGAAATCCACAAAAGGCTGAGGGACAGATTCTAGCACTCTACTACTCATGGTCTTAATTGATAAAAAATATATACATTTCATTCAATCAGGTGGTTTTGGGTGTAGTTACAGCTGGATCTGGTCAGAAATAAAAAGGTTGTTTAGCCTCATCCTTCTCTAAAGTGAAATGTGCATTAATGCACTACTGTCCTATTGAGACGGCAGATATTTTGGGGAAGGTAAGGGGAGTTAGTACCTGTTGGTGTAAAGCACGGGGCCCGGTGGCAAACTGGGAGGGAGGAAAGAAAAAGAGAGCAAGAGGTCAAGGTTAGTAGCCAGAGAGTGGTGAGAGAGACTTTAAAAAACACACACACTAAACCAAAGCGGTTAAGCAGAAAGACCATTACACACAGGTTGGACCAAAGCGTTACAGTTGCGCAAGAGTTGGAGTTAAAAGGCCCAGTGCAGCCAAAAACATGATTTGTATGTTACATACAAACAGTAGCAGTCAAAAGTTTGGACACCTACTCATTCAAGGGGTTTTTCCTTATTTTTACTATTTTCTACATTGTAGAATAATAGTAAAGACATCAAAACTATGAAATAACACATATGGAATCATGTAATAACCAAGAAAGTGTTGAAGAAATCAAAATATATGTTATATTTCAGATTCTTCAAAGTAGCCACCCTTTTCCTTGATGACAACTTTGCACACTCTTGGCATTCTCTCAACCAGCTCATGAGGTAGTCACCTGGAATGCTTTTCCAAAAATCATGAAGGAGTTCACACATATGATGAGCACTTGTTGACTGCTTTTCCTTCACTCTGCAGTCCAACTCATCCCAAACCATCTCAATTGGGTTGAAGTCGGGTGATTGTGGAGACCAGGTCATCTGATGCAGCAGTCCATCACTCACCGTCTTGGTCAAATAGCCCTTACACAGCCTGGAGGTGAGTTTTGGGTCATCGTCCTGTTGAAAAACAAATGGATAGTCCCACTAAGCTCAAACCAGATAGGATGGCGTATCGCTGCAGAATGCTGTGGTAACCATGCTGGTTAATTGTGCCTTGAATTCTATAAAAAATTATTATAATAATAATTTTTTTTAAATAATCACTGACAGTGTCACCAGCAAAGCACCCCCACACCACCTCCATGCTTCACGGTAGGAACCACACATGCGAAGATGATCCGTTCCCCTACTCTGCGTCTCACAAAGACACGGCGTTTGGAAGCAAAAATCTAAAATTTGGACTCATCAGACCAAAGGACAGATTTCCACCAGTCTAATGTCCATTGCTCGTGTTACTTGGCCCAAACAAGTCTCTTCTTATTGGTGTCCTTTAGTAGTGGTTTCTATGAAGGCCTGACTCATGCAGTCTCCTCTGAACAGTTGATGTTGAGATATGTCTGTTACTTGAACTCTGAAGCATTTCTTTGGGCTGAAATCTGAGGTGCAATTATTTGCCGATTTCTGAGGCTGGTAACTAACATGAGGCTGGTAACTAACATCCTATGCAGCAGAGGTAACTCTGGGTCTTCCATTTTCTGTGGTGGTCCTCATGAGAGCCAGTTTCATCATAGTGCTTGATAGTATTTGCGACTGCACTTGAAGAAACTTTCAAAGTTCTTGAAATGTTCTAGATTGACTGACCATCATGTCTTAAAGTAATGATGGACTGTTGATTCTCTTTGCTTATTTGAGCTGTTCTTGCCATAATATGGACTTGGTCTTTTTACCAAATAGGGCTATGTTCTGTATACCACCCCTACCTTGTCACAACAAAACTGATTGGCACAAAATCATTAGAAAGGAATGAAATTCCACAAATTAACTTCAGGCACACCTGTTAATTGAAAGGCATTCCAGGTGACTACCTCATGAAGCTGGTTGAGAGAATGCCAAGCGTGTGCAAAGCTGTCATCAAGGCAACAGGTGGCTACTGTCATCAAGGCAACAGGTGGCTACAGAATCTCAAATATATTTTGATTAGTTTAACACTTTTGGTTACTACATGATTCCATGTGTGTTATTTCATAGTTTTGATGTCTTCACTATTATTCTACAATGTAGAAAATAGCAAAAATAAAGAAAAAACCTGGAATAAGTAGGTGTGTCCAAACTTTTGACTGGTACACTACATTTCCACACTGAGGTTGGAATAATACTGTGAAAATTATGATAATGCCCTTTTTGTATAAGAGCTGTTTGAAAAGACCGTCTGAAATTTCAGCCTGTTTTGGTGGGATGGAGTTTTGGCCTGCCTGGCGACGTCACAAGGCGGTATACGTTAATAGACCAATAACAATGAGTTTCAAACCTCTTGGCCAATAACAGCTAGTTCAGAGGTTACATATCCCTCCCATTAGGTTCGTCCAATTAGGCCCCTCACTCAGACAGTCCTAGCAAAATTCTTGCTTGATAAAAGCTATTTTTGTTTTCAATTAAAACGGCAAAAAGAAACAATCATAGTAAGGTACTTAATTGTTACCCAGAAAACATTTGATATTTAGATAAAAACAGCTGCATTGGGCCTTTAAGAATTGAAGTAGGGGTCTTACACTCAGCAATACATAGAAGCATTGACATTGAAAGAGTGTTGGCAAAAGAGCGGAAAGTAAAAGGAGCGATTGAGTAGCTGAAGAAGTAGACCGCAATACCTGTCGTGGCTGCGGTGCAGAATTCATTTGTTGAGGTGTTTGGGTGGCGAAGACGAGAGAAGTGGGCTGTCCAGAGGCATAGGCAGCCTGGGAAAGAGGGGAGGCAGAGAAACACAACTACATTAGTCGGCTAACTTGCTGCCAAAGATGGGTTGTGTTCAGTAGGATACAATGTAGCAAAACACTTCAGAAAGGAAAACAAAAATTATCATCCTTATTAGACAAGTTCAGGGGTGTATTTATTAGTCGCAGGCCGTATCAAAACATTTAGGCTGTTGCAAAACGTTTTGCAAGGGAAAACATTTAGCAGTGCAAATGGCAGGTAGGTCCCCTCCCTGTTTGATTCTGTTTTGTTCCTAGAGTAAATGGTAAACAGTTTAATCTTTGTATTGTTAGGATTTGTGTTTATTGCACTATAACCCAATGCTATATCACATGTGATATAATATTAGCAACTGTTAGCCTGGGTGTCTGTGTGTGCTGAAAGTAACATTGTGCCCCAGATAGTGTTCGGAGAAGCTGTGGTTAACCTTGAGCGAGAACAGTATGCTATCTATGCAGGTGCAAATAGCGCAAACAATATTACAGAACTGTCTGGCCCCAGTCTCTAGGGTGTGGGAGCGTAGTCTACACAGCAACAGCGCCGGACACCAAGGAGCGCCAAGAGGCTGGGACCAGTCTGAGCGCCGGTGATAGGCTGAGCAAAGTTTAAACCACGCTCAGCCTCTACTGTGATAGGCCAACAGACAGATTGGAACTACGTCTGTCACAGTATAAGAACAGCTGTTTACTTGCATCCTGCCAGTTCTCTGTTCTGCCCTGCGAGGTGATACAGAGAACCTGTATATACGAAAATTGCATTTACCATTTATCGCTTGAGTTTAATAAAAACACTTAAAGTATATTCGGTGACTCTGAATCACATTTTGTCCTGATACCAGATTTGAATTGACGCAAATCCCTTATATGGTGACCCCGACGTGATCTGGTGAAGGACCTCGCTGGACATTGGCGTGCCCGCCAATTGACTATTGCTGTCGTCAGACGGGTGTGTCTCACAACTCCAGACCGGTCAACTAAAAAGGTAAGCAGAAACCTTTTGTGAAAAACTAAAGTTTTGCACATTGGCATTATTAAAAATTTAGTTTTGTGAGACACCTGTTTGACGTAAGTGACCAAATTATATGATTGATAAAATTTGAAATATAAATAACAATAGCTGTTGAATGTAAGAAGCGTGTATTGTGGTGAATGCAATTTTGATTGGCCAAGTATTCAATGATATGACAGTGAATGCAATGCACTAGTAGACCAGAAGTTCTACTTGATGGTTGTGTAGACCAGAAGTTCTACTGATATGTGTGAGGGTGGGTCAAAGAACCTACTAATGTATTAGGTGGGTCGGCGTACCTACTGGTTTGTGTGTGAGTAAGTTAATAAACTTGTTAAGCGAATGAAGGTTGATTATAGAATCAATCGAGTGAGTGTAATACATTAGCCATTGGTGGGCGTACTGATGGTGGTTTGAGTGAATAGTAATCCAGGCCAGAAATCTGTTTTATACTATTACAGGCCAGAGGTCCTGTGTTATATTGGAAATAAGATAAGTTTGTCGAGCAATTGTAGTGCATTGGGTATTAAGTTGGCACACCGATACCAGGTTTGAATGTCACATAAAGAAATTGGTTAAAGTCCCGCAGGCCAGAAGTTCTGCGTTGTATCATTGAATATTCTTCATGGGGTTAAAGTAAAATGTGTGTGTAACGCTGTAATACTTTTGCTGTATGTTTTTGGATTGAAATGTTGACTGAAACGAATGCATAAGAGATACGGTTAGTTAGTGTTTATGTAGGATATAAACTGAACGTTTTAATAGCTTGTTTAGGTTAAATTGAAAGACTAATCCATTCTAAATGATAGCGAGGCGCTTTCGATGTGATACGCTGTGTTGCCTAAATGATCTGCTGGAATAATGTATTGAGATGGGAGTCGTAGTTAAATTACTGAATCGTAGAAGTGACAGTTACCTAAACCTGATGAATTCTAAAGAATAACGGAGAGATACGATAAAGTTGTGCTCATCAGAATGTTTTCATTTTTGTAGATTGACTGATGCGCTATAAATTTAGCGAGGTACATGGTGTTTTAAAAGCTTGCGATAGACTTAAAGGTTTGGTTGTTGCTAACTAACATTGTGATACCATTGAGTACTAATGTAAAACTGTGTCATAAAGTAGAATACACCATAACGGTATTCAAATTGATTTGACAGTTGTTCGGGTACAGCCGGTGGAGCTGATGTACAATATAGTTATTAGGTTTTGTTAGTAGTAAACGTTTGGGTTAGAGGGGATTTCTACGTTTCCCAGCGAAACAATATCTTAAAGGGATACACACACATAAGTGGTGGTATGAATTCTAAAGTGACTTTCCAGTGTGGTCTGATCAGCCTCATTGGAAAGCCATTTGAATGGAGAATCTAAGGTCATTGGCGTCTGAGATTAAGGTAATTTGATACAATAAGGCGGCGAAATTAATATTGGTGGTATTGATATCATCGAGAACCTTATTTAACCTATGTAAGGACTTTATAAATTGCCACCATAGACATGTTTTTTTGTGTGTTTTTTGTAATTCCATGGGTTCAGATAACAGTGAGACACTTAGTTAATGTTTGGGACCAAGCTACAGACAGATAAGGGAAAGGGCAGACAGAGGGGCCCTCCCCACACTGCTGAGACCTTGAAGGTTGGGAGCAGAGAGATGGGAGTGACACAGACTGGGTCACGGTTACTGAGGGGAGACAGAGGGAATAAAAACTTAGTTAGTTTCAGGAACTAAGGGGCAGCACAGATATCTACTTTAAGAGTTAATTAAGACACTTGACAGAGAATTGTTAGATTTGCGCCAGTATTGATACAAGGACGGGGCCATGTATCAAAAGGGGGATGGAATAGGGCACTTTGTGGTGTGGCCTATTAGTTAAATATCCCTAGAGTTGGTTTACTAGGATAATAATGGAGGACATTCTAGCTAATCAGATAGAACAGATAGAATGACAGATAGAATGAGAGAGGTTCTAGCAGAACACATTAAAAGACTGTTAATTAATCAAACCCGTATGTCCAAGATTTTATGCTCTACAGGAGAACTACAGGAGGAGATTACCCACATGATTGGGCCAGGAGACTGGGTCTGGGTCCAATCACTAAAGAAAAAAGAACTACCTGGGTTCATATCACACAATGCGGGAAGGTAAGACACACTGACACTGCCGAACTATCACAGAGTTAAGGAGAAGAACCGTAGCTAATAAAGTTCGGGGGTCTACTCCTTACCGAAGACTTCCCTGACCCCGCCCTCTCATCACTGTGTACGTTCATAGAAGTGGAAGTACTGTCTGGCCTCTGACTGCTGATATGTTCTCTGGGAGAGGGTGGGGCTTTACAGGACTGCTGATCGTTCTGAGCTGTCTGATTGGGATACGATGGGGATGGTTACCATAGCAATGCTGCCAAAACCACCACCAGTTCCAACAGGCCAAGGCCAGGTTCAGCCGAACTCCTCCACCACTTCAAGCCTGGGTTCCACATCGCCACCTAAGCTCTCCAATCCGGTACAGGTAATAAATGTAAAGGATATCTCAGATAGCGACCAATTGGGGACTGAAACTGGCTAAGAGGGTAGGGATAATAAGTGGTTAGCCTATATGAGGTATACAACCAAAACACTTAACAGAAAAGACTGTGTGATCTGTGGACATGCTAGACTTGTTCTGGCTACTCACCCATTTGCCCTAAGCATTGGGTAAGGTTGGATGTGCATATTGGAGGGTTTTTACCATAACAAGCCAAATTCAACCCTGTGTAAAGCTCTGAATCTTGTGTTCCCAGAAGTCCCTCCACAGAAGGCACCGTGGGGGGTTAAGGCATATGGGGGAAATTACAGCTGTATCACTGGTACAGGTAGGGGTATAGACTATGGGAGGCTCCCTACTGCTGACTGCATCACTAATGTCACTATTAATGCCACCTGGCCCGTTGAAGGGCTGAACCAAACTAGAGGTGTTGCTGATGTATGGTGGATGTGTGGACCTGCCAGGCAGTAGACCCCTATTTTGAAAGGAGACTAGCAGGGCACATGTGCTTTGGCCAGTCTGATAACACCATTGCCTATCATTGAGGTTACAGCTAACCAACTCCTGGGAGCTGCACATGACACAGAGGCTCGGGACCAACCCAGGAGACGGCAGAAACGTGACGCTCCTTGGTCCGAGGGTACAGATAACATCCACACCAACCTTTTGGGGGTCCCAATAGGGGTCCCCCACGAATTCCAGGCATTAAACAGGAATGATGGCCTGTGGCATTTGTTGCCCATTATTGGCCCAGCTATTGTGGATGCTAAGCAAACAGCCTGGATCAATTATATCTACTATAATCAACAATGATTTGTTAACTACACCCACACCGCACTTACGGGGATGGCTGAACAATTGGATGCCACCTCTTGAACCGCTAGACAAAATAGGCTAGCACTAGACATGATTCTGGCCAACCAGGGAGGTGTTGATAAAATGTTTGGGGAACAATGTTTTACATTATCCCTAACAATACCAGTCCGGATGGGAGCATTTCCAAAGCTCTGGGCGGGTTGGAGAGGTTATCTGTGGAGATGAGGGGTTTTGCAGGTGTGGAGGAGGGGGGACTGTTCTCCTGGCAGGGTGGCTGGTTTGGTGAGTACACTGCATTGATGGTTACTGGATTTCTGACCCTAATAGTTGTATTTCTTATATTAATGTGCTGTGCTGCATGTATTATCCCCTGTTTAAGGAAATCTTTTACAGATGTTGCGCACGCTGCAGTTATGATACCACTGCTTGCTCACGGGGGGGATGCTGAGACTGCCTTGACAGAGGATGATCCATGGTTTGCTATAAAATAATAAAAATTGCTTATTTTTAGTTTAATTCATTGCTTTTTCTTTCACAATATATCCTTGTAATCTTTTACCCGGTATGTTGTCCTACCTTGTGTCAAGGTTTAAATTTCCTGGGTGGGTGGTAGCCAAACTAGTACCTGTTAGGTGTAGCAGAGTGGACTAGATGGTTTTATTCTTTATACAATAAAGGTGTGTTTCTTTTAATCTTTGTATTCTGAGTGTGACACCCTGAAAGGGTGTCAAAAGGAGGAGTCGAAATGCAACTTTGCGTATATCATTTGTTGATTAAAAAAAGAAATAATAATAAAATTAATTAATTAATTAATAATAAACTTTTTACTATTTTCATGAAATATTATTAACATATTACTATACTGTGACCGCTGAAGTAAAGGATAATGAGTGACACCCTAGGGTTGTCAAAAGGGGGACTCCTAAAAATCCCTATGTTATCTAATATGTTACTATGGTACTAAGAACGTGTTCTGAATGGTCATTAAAGGTTTAAAGTTCCTGGGTTTATCAACAACCTGGTATGTATGTATGTATGTATGTATCGATCATTGAACTTGATGGTTTCTGTTTTAATTTACACCCATGAGGGTGTAAAAAGAGGGAATTGTTAGGATTTGTGTTAATTGCACTATAACCCAATGCTATATCACATGTGATATAATATTAGCAACTGTTAGCCTGGGTGTCTGTGTGTGCTGAAAGTAACATTGTGCCCCAGATAGTGTGCGGAGAAGCTGTGGTTAACCTTGAGCGAGAACAGTATGCTATCTATGCAGGTGCAAATAGCTCAAAACAATATTACAGAACTGTCTGGCCCCAGTCTCTAGGGTGTGGGAGCGTAGTCTACACAGCAACAGCGCCGGACACCAAGGAGCGCCAAGAGGCTGGGACCAGTCTGAGCGCCGGTGATAGGCTGAGCAAAGTTTAAACCACGCTCAGCCTCTACTGTGATAGGCCAACAGACGGGTTGGAACTACGTCTGTCACAGTATAAGAACAGCTGTTTACTTGCATCCTGCCAGTTCTCTGTTCTGCCCTGCGAGGTGATACAGAGAACCTGTATATACGAAAATTGCATTTACCATTTATCGCTTGAGTTTAATAAAAATACTTAAAGTATATTCGGTGACTCTGAATCACATTTTGTCCTGATACCAGATTTGAATTGACGCAAATCCCTTATAGTATTCACTAAGAACCAAATGGAACCAAACTGACGCAAACTAGATGAAACGGGGAGGGACCTATCGGAATTTGTCCAATAGAAAGTCAGGGTTTTTTTGCTAAATGTTTTCCATTTGGAATGAACATTTTCTGTTGCAAAACATTTAGCAAAAGTCTTCGTCTAATGAATAAAGCCCATGTAGAATCTCCCGGTTTCAAAACATTCTCATGTTTTTTGCCTAATGAACACTACTCTGATCTGTCAGAGCGAGCTGGGTCTTGTCATTGGCTCTCACCTGTGTCAGGCCAGGGGAGGGGGAGGGGTGTGGGACAGAGGTGGGTCCCGTTATAGGCTGCGGTGGTTTGTTCATTTCACGTGGTTCTGCATCAGGGTGGCGCTGACTTGCCAGCCGAACTGAGGAAGAGGAAGAGTAAGTTACCAAAATGAGCAAAAAAATATGTAAATCAATTTTAAAAATCCTCCAAGACATTTCTAAACTCCATATTGATACTGGGTCAGATAGACTAGGCTAGGCACACTAGATGTATAATAATCACCTGGACACCATGCCCAGTGAGCGAAAGAGCAGAAAGATCAGAAAGCCAACTGGGGAAATCCCCGTATCAACCGCCTAAGAAGTTAACTTGCGGCTGCCCTCACGAAGCTACAGTACCCAGTGACATATTCATGAGAAACCCTGAGTGTTTGTCTGCTGTAGTAGGTCATAGCAGTAAGGCTTAGTGCCAAATAACCCGACACTGGTCACAAGTTGGTATTACAAAGTAGGAAACGTTACGGTAGATAGGTTAGACCTTGTGTTAGAACACTATTTCATGGGCTTCCAGAAGTTGAGTCTAAATATGCCATTCCAGTGACACAATGTTGTTGTGCCGAGTTCCAAATACCCATAAACCGCTATTTAGACCTTAAACAAAAAGACACCAACTCACTCCTGAGGGTGCATTGGGTTAATGCAGTCCTTATCAAATATGTGACCCCGGGGAACATGCTTTTTTTTGCTGCAGGGAGCAGGTTTTTTTTGCACCGAACAAGAGCACACAGCACAGAGCAGGAGATATGAAGTGCAGATAACAAACCCTTAAGAGACACCATGGAAAAATATTTAACAGGGATGAAAAGAAAGGCGGAGAGAGACGGAGATAATGAGACAAACGTAAGTCTCACGAAAGCTAAGACGAGGAAATATGACGACGCGTATGTAGCGCTTGGCTTGACTGTGACTACGGTGGGAGAGGAGAAAAGACCGGTATGTTTACTGTGTCTATAACTGTTGGCAGCGGACAGCATGAAGCCAAATAAATGAAGGTGTCACTTAAAGACATTACACCCCAATCACGCTGATAAGCCGCTTGAGTTTTTTCAGCAAAAACGTGCCGAATATTGCCAACAATCGTCCTGCTTTGCAAAACGTTCTCATTGTAGCCATTAATGCTGACTTCCTCATTATGATTTTTAAA
The DNA here is from genome assembly GCF_029448725.1 of Salvelinus fontinalis. Classification (NCBI taxonomy): domain Eukaryota; kingdom Metazoa; phylum Chordata; class Actinopteri; order Salmoniformes; family Salmonidae; genus Salvelinus; species Salvelinus fontinalis. The sequence goes on along the minus strand of NC_074690.1, from coordinate 23,356,221 downwards.
AAATCAGCACAAATTGTTTTATTCATTTTTGTTTTATAAGTTAAAGTGTTTCATATATTGTGCTCCTGAGTTAATGTTGCTGATCAATTTGAATTTATTATTATTTATTGATTATATTTTATTTTTCAGTATCTAATGGTCAAAAAATGTTTACAGTTTAAATAAGGCTTGAATTTTATTTATTTTCAGGCAAAGTGATGCACTTTAAGTATTTTCTGTTACAGACTAAAAAACAATGTTAATAAAGTTATTCTTTGTTGTAAGTTGATCTATATTTCTTTCTTTTTTTGTTTTATTTAATGTTAATAAGGATACAATGTTAAGCAGAGGTGTACCTATAACAGTTTTATAGACAAATTATACTATTTACAGTAGCGGCGGAGAGTTGGGGGGGGCGCGAAATGTTTACTTCTTCCTAGGGGAGGCGTAACAGAAAATAATTGAGAAGCACTGGGTTAATGGGAGTTACCACATTACTACAGGGGCAGTTGCACTATGCTATACCTCCCGGGTGGCGCAGTGGTCTAGGGCACTGCATCGCAGTGCTAGCTGCGCCACCAGAGTCTCTGGGTTCGCGCCCAGGCTGGGCTGGGTTCGCGCCCAGGCTCTGTCGCAGCCGGCCACAACCGGGAGGTCCGTGGGGCGACGCACAATTGGCATAGCGTCGTCCGGGTTAGGGAGGGTTTGGCCGGTAGGGATATCCTTGTCTCAGTATGTAAAATATAATGAAATGTAAAAATAAAATGTAATAAAATGTATGCACACAGTAAGTCGATCTGGATAAGAGCGTCTGCTAAATGACTAAAATGTAAATGTCTATACACTCCAGTCACAACAGACGCATATAGTTAAGCCATTGGCAGAACCATCTATTGATCCTCCTGGCAGATGGTGCCAATAAAAAACATTTCACACCATGACTATCATCATCTCAAGGGAATAGCTAACTCTTCCTTTCAGAATGAAAGACACTATTTGGGGGGGACTGAGATTGTGATGGGGAGCTGAATTTGACATGACACACGTCTGCGAATTAGAAATTGCGAAACAAATTAACTGCTCCTGGGTTGTGGAATTCAAATCTCTTATATGCATCCATTCCATGCATCATTAGGGATTAGGTTCACGCCAGCCTGAGCTGGTACATCTCACTCACTGTTTTAACTTATGCTCAATTGAACTAACTAGTTATTTAGTATGAAATCCTTTCAGGTCAAAGTTCACTTGCCAGTAGCCTCCATTTGCTTGTAACAGATTGTCTCTATTGTGGATATGTGTTGGTTACAACGGTCAGATTCCTCAGAGATGTCCACATAACATCAGATGACAACTAACAATTTAAATAACATTTATAATTTTACTGGGAAGCAATATACTTCACTTTCACATTTGAGGAATGTGGATTGTAGACAAACATGGAATCAGGGTACATGCATATTGCGGCCTTTAAGATGTTTATGCAATTTCCCGACAGTGTTTTTGACATGCCATTAATTCAAGCATGAAAAGATGTAGTGTCAAACTGATAGCACACGGTCTAAAAGAGGACATCTCACATTAGGAAGACGTGTCATATGGCTAGCTAGCTAGCAAAGCAGCCGGTGTTAGCCACTATAGTTAGCTTCCATATGTTATTCCATCTATAGTTAGCCCTCTCTGTTTTTGGCGCTAAATAAAACGAAAGACCATTAAATAAACGTATGATAACTAACACGATACGTTGTCTGGGTAGATTAGGTATAACATTAGTTACTGGTAGATCAAATTGCAAACAAGGCCTTCTAGCGTGCTAACAATGCCGGGGAGGATCACTGATGGTGAATTTCACACACCGCTAGCTAGCTAGCTAGCCTGTAGTAGCCTACGTGTCTCATAGTAATGAGTGAGTGAACTTGACTAGCTACAGTAAATTAGTTCGCTAACTTAAGTCCACCTGAAATTCTGCAGTGACATGTCTACACATATATACATTGTGGATTGTAATATTAAATATCACTATTTGTACTCAACTGAAATAGTTAGACTTTCAATACATGTTAATTTCCAAGCTAGTCTTCCAAGGAGTATTCATTCTAGGCCCGACTAAGCCACACATTGAAAGCCCAGCATGACAATTGCTTTGGCTACAGATTTATGGGCAGGTTAACCAAAGTTAACTAGCAATTTTAAAGCAGTGTGATAAAAATAAACTTAGTTGCGAGTAAATTGCCAGATTGGCATCTTGAAGTAAACCGTGAATCTAGACAATTTGTTTCGATGGGAACTGTCAAATTGATGAAAGATTTGCAAAATCTCATTAAGTTACCTTGCTAACATTCTAGACTAGCGTTAGCTCGCTAGATAATTTAACAACAACAATAAGTTCACCAACTTAAAACACAGACCTGAGCTGGCTAACTAACTTCAATAATGAAATGCTCGAGAGTAGTTCCAACCCAATTTCATGCAAAGGTTAACTGACTAACAAGGCTCGTTTTGACGAGCACAGAGAAACAGTTAAAGCCAATACTATATCTAGCCGCTAACATTAGCTAGCTAGTTATTCTTCTGAAAGATAGCAAACTATTTAGCCAAGTTAGCAAACCTTGTAAAATGGACTGACAGAACAGGGCCTTCATCCGTGCGTTAGTCTTTCACAGCGTAATAGCAGGTATCCAACTTTAGCACAATATTCTTACCGGGTATGAAGTGTCTGAGGGATCGGAGGGAAGACTTGAATAAACAATGGAAAAAAGACAGTATTTTACAACCTATTGTCCATTACTTAAAATTGTAGCTAATGTAGTTTCTTGTCCTCTCCTCCAAATGGAAAGTGTGCCTTTATTGACTTAGCAGCTAGCTAGGTGAGTGCTGTTACTTCGTCTTTAAATTCCCAGAACGTGCAAAATTGACAGGGCACAAAATGTATTAATATCGCACTTGAAGGTTACTATTGACAACTCCAATGCCTCCTAAAAAAGCCTCTGGACCGGAGGTCCATGATCAAGGCGCCGATGGTAACGGATTGCCGGTAAAATACAATATACTGGGGGTTTCGTTCGGTTTACAGCGAGGCCATGGTGCAATGCATTATCGTCCGCTGGAGCCGGCAGGACTGTGCCGGGGTACGCATGGGTACTTCCGGGAAAATTATTCTTTGATGCTGCCTCCTCCATCACGTGACAGTGGAAACTAAAACCCAAATTTTGCACTTTTAAACACAAACTTCATATTAATGTTTTATACATTATTTTATTGGACTTAATCTGTGTGAAAAAATAATACTTTTTAAAATAACTACCCCTTCCTCTGTCCCCCATAAGTACAACCTCCGCTGCTGTCTCAGCCACTGCTTGTCACCAAGGGACTACCCCAAGGCTCGATCCTAGGCCCCACGCTCTTCTCAACTTACATCAAAAACATAGCTCAGGCAGTAGGACGCTCTCTCATCCATTTATATGCAGATGATACAGTCTTATACTCAGCTGGCCACTCACCGGATTTTCTTGTTAAATGCTCTACAACAAAGCTTTCTTTGTGTCCAAAAAGCTTTCTCTACTCTTAACCTTGTTCTGAACACCTCCAAAACAAAGGTAATGTGGTTTGGTAAGAAGAATGCCCCTCTTCCCACAGGTGTTATTACTACCTTTGAGGGTTTAGAGCTTGAGGTAGTCACCTCATACAAGTACTTGGGAGTATGGCTAGACGGTGCACTGTCCTTCTCTCAGCACATATCAAAGCTGCAGGCTAAAGTTAAGTCTAGACTTGGTTTCCTCTATCATAATAGCTCCTCTTTCACCCCAGCTGCCAAACTAACCCTGATTCAGATGACCATCCTACCCATGCTAGATTACGGAGACATCATTTATAGATTGGTAGGTAAGGGTGCTCTCGAGCGGCTAGATGTTATTTACCATTCAGCCATCAGATTTGACACCAACGCTCCTTATAAGGACACATCACTGAACTCTAAACTCCTCTGTAAACTAGTAATCTCTGTATACCCGTCGCAAGACCCACTGGTTGATGCTTATTTATAAAACCCTCTTAGGCCTCACTCCCCCCTATCTGAGATATCTACTGCAGCCCTCATCCTCCACATACAACACCCGTTCTGCCAGTCACATTCTGTTGAAAGTCCCTAAAGCACACACATCCCTGTGTCGCTCCTCTTTTCAGTTCACTGTAGCTAGCGACTGGAACAAGCTGCAACAAACACTCAAGCTGGACAGTTTTATCTCAATCGCTTCATTCAAAGACTCAATCAAGGACACTTTTACTGACAGTTGTGGCTGCTTTGCGTGATGTATTGTTGTCTCTACCTTCTTGCCCTTTGTGCTGTTGTCTTTGCCCAATAATGTTTGTACCATGTTTTGTGCTGCTATCATGTTGTATTGCTACCATGTTGTTGTTATGTTGTGTTGCTACCATGCTGTGTTGTCATGTGTTGCTGCCTTGCTATGTTGTTGTATTAGGTCTCTCTTTATGTAGTGTTGTGTTGTTTCTCTTGTCGTGATGTGTGTTTTGTCCTATATTTTTTTAATGTTTTGTTCATTTTTACAAAACACACTCTCAACTGAATTCAGTTTAATCTACAATTACTGCTTAGGTTGCTTGAACTTTGAGGGGTTGGGTGAGGGAGTGTGTGTTTGCCACAAAGGTAAGTTCCACTACTCATTCTGCTGGCAGAAATGGAAAGTGCATGCCTTCTCCAAATCTGAGGGGGGAATGGGAGAACAGGTTTTAGCTTCAGATGCAGATATGTCCTTTATACATGTCAATAACTCATCTGCCACCGCCAGACTATGTGAACATTTGAGGCCCGCAACAGACCCTAACAAAAATATAGAAAATGCGTTACACAGTCAAATATGGCGGATTTACTTTTTAACAGGCTTTCAGATAGGCCTATGTTTCTGCTTATAATTTCTGACCTTTTGGTAGGGTATTTGTTAGTCAACTTGTCTATGATTAGATACATGCAGATTATCTTCTGTCATTTGCTCCTGACTGGCGCAGCAGTATAAGGCACTGCATCTCAGTGCAAGAGGCGTCACTGCAGGTCCTGGTTTGAATCTGGTCATGATTGGGAGTCCCATAAGGTGGCGCACAACTGGCCTAGCGTCGTCCGGGTTTGGCCGGGGTAGGCCGTCATTGTAAATAAGAATTTGTTCTTAACTGACTTGTCAAGTTAAATAAAGGATAAATAAAAAAAATATTATAATAATTTTAAAAAAGCTGACTTGTTGCCTTAGAATCAAATCAAATCAAATTGGATTTGTCACATACAACAGCTGTAGAACTTACCGTGAAATGCTTACTTACAAGCCCTCAACCAACAATGCAGTTCAATAAAAATAAAAAATAAATACGAAATAAACAAGTTTTAAAAAATTATAAAATCAAAAAGTAACACAAGAAAATTACATAACAATAACGAGGCTAGTAAATAAACATTTGCTCACCAGAATGTGATAAATCGATAGAATGAATGCTTCAACGTAGTTGACATCGGTAAAGTTTTCTCTTTCATCTCTGCTTCTCTCATGCAGCAAAGACGTTTGGGGGCTGTGGAGAAAATGTAATAACAAAAATAAAAATACAGAAAGATTTTCTGTGCAAAATGTCTAAATGACATCAGTTTAGCCCGTTTTAAGGAAATGTAAAGCTGTAAAAACTACCCAACATGTTTCTTGTAAGATTTCAGTTAGGCTTGGATGCATATTTTATGCTGTTGAAATATGCTATCAGCTTTTATGCAATGTGGTCTCTTCGTATTATTCTGTGCAAACATCCGAGACATTCCATTTAGTATGATTTGTTATACTGCACCTGTACATAGCCTATCTATAATTTAGCCCAAACAACTACCTCTTTACCTACTGTATTCATTTATTTATTTTTGCTCCTTTGCACCCCATTATTTCTATCTCTACTTTGCACTTTCTTCCACTGCAAACCAACCATTCCAGTGTTTTTTTTTTTACTTGCTATATTGTATTTACTTCGCCACCATGGCCTTTTTATATTTTTATTTATTTTTATATATTTTTTGTTTGCCTTCACCTCCCTTATCTCACCTCACTTGCTCACATTGTATATAGACTTATTTTTTCTTTGTATTATTGACTGTATGTTTGTTCTACTCCATGTGTAACTATGTGTTGTTGTATGTATCGAACTGCTTTGCTTTATCTTGGCCAGGTCGCAATTGTAAATGAGAACGTGTTCTCAATTTGCCTACCTGGTTAAATAAAGGTGAAATAAATAAATAAAATAAAATGTTTTGTATTGTACGTATTAATTGGTTGATGTCCATCATCCATTTCTTATGATATGTTACGAATTGCAAATCATACAATATTTTACGAAGTTGCAAAACATACAATATGTTATAAATGTGGCTAATGTTAGCTCTAGAGGTTAAGGGTTAAGGTTAGGGTTAAGTTTAGGAGTTAGGTTAAAAGGTTAAGGTTGGTGTCACGACTTCGACCGAGGCAGGCTCTCCTTCCCGTGCGGGTGGCGTTCGGCGGTCGTCGTCACCGGCCTATTAGCTGCCACTGATCCTTTTCTCCCCCTCCCTATGTGGTTATTGGGTTCACCTGTTGTGTATTAGGGTTAATTAGTTGGGCTTATTAGTCAGCCGGCCCGCACGTTTCTTTGTGCGGGATTGTTTCTTTGTAAGTAGTGGTGTTGTTTTTCGTGCTACGTGTTTTCTGGACTGTGTTCCTTTCCCCCCGTGTCTGGGGTTGGTTAAATAGTACACCCAGTGTGTTAGTAGGGTGGCCTAGTTTGCCCGTGTTCATTAAAGAACATTTTGTATTGGCACCTGCTGTTTCCTGCGTTTTGACTCCACACTCCGACACCCAGGCCTTACAGTTGGGGTTAGGGAAAGGGTTAGTTAAAAGGTTAAAGTTAGGGTTAGGGGAAGGGTGAGCTAAAATGCTAAGTAGTTACAAAGTAGTTAAAAGGTAGTAAGTAGTTGCAAAGTTGCTAATTATCTAAAATGCTTGAGTTGCCCATAATGAGATTCTAAACACACAACCTTTGGGTAGCTAGATGTTTGCGTTATATTGGCGTGTATCCGGCGAGCATACAAGTTAGGCCCTAAAGCTTAGGCATAGACTACACACTAACGCCAGAAAAAACAATGTAAGAAAAACCTCACTGTAGCCTATAGATATGAATTTCACAATAATTATACATTTATGGACTTTTAATGCATTGTTTTGTCTTTATTCAACCAACCCGCCACCCACCCACCCTTCTTCCGAACAATATTTCATGACCCTAAAGCCACCCGCCCCACGGATATAACCGGAGGACTGCGAGTTATGAGTCAACCTGCGCATCTGTGTAAGGTAGTGACAAATTAAACAGAGACTTGGAAGAACAGAGAAAGAAAGAGTCTCGCCTCTTATCTGAGTATTGGAGGGAGAAACATATCCCTCTGGGGCTTTAACAAAGCCCCCGCTTTTGGCTTAAAAGACAGTAATTTTATGCAGAGATGGGAGAATGTTTTGAACAATTGCTCTCTCGATCTCATGTTGCTTCTCATTGAAAAGACCAAGCAAAGACAGAGATAATGCTACAGAATGCTCGCATCAGAGGTTTTTCTCTCGCTGACAGCTGAGTAGTTGGTGTCTCGATTCCTTTGGGACCACATGAGGCTGAACTTGGATCTGTACCTGGATCTGGCACCATGCCAGTCATAGACCGTGCCCTTGGAGTAGTGATCAGTATCCCTTTGGTTTTTCTCCAGTGTGTGCCTCTTCAGTTCTTTTTGAAAGGTGGCGATTGAGGTGGTGATTTTCTCTGTTAATGTGGCAAACATATCCATTTATTTTTTATTTAACCGGGAAAGTCAGTTAAGAACAAATTCTTATTTACAATGATGGCCTACCCCGGGCCAAATCCTAACCTGGATGACACTGGGCCAATTGTGGACTGCCCTATGGGACTCCCAATCATGACAAGTTGTGATACAGCCTGGAATTGAACCAGGGCCTGTAATGACGCCTCTTGCACTGAGATGCAATGCCTTAGACCGCTGCGTCACTCGGGAGCCCGAAATCAACTAGCCCATGTCAACTAATGTTTTTATTTAGTTTTTTTTGCCCATAGATATTGTTGTAATTTGTTTGTCACTCAAATATTACATGAATACACATTAGAGTTGGCAAAATGTAAAGAATTGCGTGTGATGTTCCCGAAAGCTGGAAGGTGGGCCCCGAGTGAAACAGTTTGGGAACCCCTGCTTTAGACCAATGTTGGATTACTGAAAAGGAGAGGGATTTCCTCATCCCCCCTCACCCAGTATGTGCAGCTTACTATGGCCTACCTAAAATTCACAACAAACTATCTGATCCTCCTCTGAGACCTATAGTCTCTGATAATGACAGCCTCACGGAACCCCTATCCCAATTTGTAGATTTTTTCATTAAAAGGTTGGTTCCTGGGGCCTCCCGGGTGGCGCAGTGGTCTAGGGCACTGCATCGCAGTGCTAGCTGCGCCACCAGAGTCTCTGGGTTCGTGCCCAGGCTCTGTCGCAGCCAGCCGCGACCGGGAGGTCCGTGGGGCAACGCACAATTGGGCTAGCGTCGTCCGGGTTAGGGAGGGTTTGGCCGGTAGGGATATCCTTGTCTCATTGCGCTCCAGCGACTCCTGTGGCGGGCCGGGCGCAGTGCGCGCTAGCCAAGGGAGCTAGGTGCACCGGTGTTTCCTCCGACACATTGGTGCGGCTGGCTTCCGGGTTAGAGGCGCTGTGTTAAGAAGCAGTGCAGAAGAAGAAGAAGAAGAAGCAGTTGGGTTGTGCTTCGGAGGACGCGTGGCTTTCGACCTTCGTCTCTCCCGAGCCCGTATGGGAGTTGTAGCGATGAGACAAGATAGTAATTACTAGCGATTGAATACAACGAAAATTGGGGAGAAAAGGGGATAACATATTTTTTTTCAATATATTTAAAAAAAAAAGGTTGGTTCCTTCCCTTCCAGCATTATTGGGTGACAACAATGATGTATTAAAGATCCTTGAGAATGTCAAATTTGAATCTAATGATATGTTTATAAATATGGATGTTCTTTATACAAACATCCCTCATTTTATTTATTTATTTTTATTTCACCTTTATTTAACCAGGTAGGCAAATTGAGAACACGTTCTCATTTACAATTGCGACCTGGCCAAGATAAAGCAAAGCAGTTCGACACATACAACAACACATAGTTACACATGGAGTAAAACAAACATACAGTCAATAATACAGTGAAAAATAAGTCTATATACAATGTGAGCAAGTGAGGTGAGATAAGGGAGGTGAAGGCAAATAAAATATATATATAAATAAAAATATTAAAAAAGCCCATGGTGGCGAAGTAAATACAGTATAGCAAGTAAAAAAAAACACTGGAATGGTTGGTTTGCAGTGGAAGAAGGTGCAAAGTAGAGATAGAAATAATGGGGTGCAAAGGAGCAAAATAAATAAATACAGTAGGTAAAGAGGTAGTTGTTTGGGCTAAATTATAGATGGGCTATGTACAGGTGCAGTAATCTATGAGCTGCTCTGACAGCTGGTGCTTAAAGCTAGTGAGGGAGATAAGTGTTTCCAGTTTCAGAGATTTTTCTAGTTCGTTCCAGTCATTGGCAGCAGAGAACTGGAAGGAGAGGCGGCCAAAGGAAAAATTGGTTTTGGGGGTGACCAGAGAGATATACCTGCTGGAGCGCGTGCTACAGGTAGGTGCTGCTATGGTGACCAGCGAGCTGAGATAAGGGGGGACTTTACCTAGCAGGGTTTTGTAGATGACCTGGAGCCAGTGGTTTTGGCGACGAGTATGAAGCGAGGGCCAGCCAACGAGAGTGTACAGGTCGCAGTGGTAGGTAGTATATGGGGCTTTGGTGACAAAACGGATGGCACTGTGATAGACTGCATCCAATTTATTGAGTAGGGTTTTGGAGGCTATTTTGTAAATGACATCACCGAAGTCGAGGATTGGTAGGATGGTCAGTTTTACAAGGGTATGTTTGGCAGCATGAGTGACTTGACTCACAGTGCCACCAAAGGACAGGCTCAGGAGGATGGGCGACCACCACCCAGCCCTCTACCTATCCAGAGCCCCATGTCAATGTCTTACGCCTTCTACCAGCCTGCCTTGGCTCTCTCACACTTCTGTGTCTGGCCTCTGGCCCGTGGCCCTTCTGCGTGCACCTGGTAAGCCGTAAGTAAAGAAGAAGGATGGTGGAGGAAGAGGCCTTCCGTCTCAGACAAAAACTTGGATCGAGGGCTGACTTTTAATAGATCGCAGCGAGTGAGCTGCTTTGCTACGTACGAAACCCTGACCCGGAATCAGGTCGTCTACGAGTGATTTAGCACCAGGTTCCCCACAAACATGCAGTGCACTTCAGGAGAGGGGCGAAAACGCACCCCAACCCCGTCACGAACGGCTCTACTCACCTGCCAAAAGAGGCAGGCTATCCCGGGCCAACCGAAGTATCGTTACGTTTAGTATCGTTACGTTTAGGGGGGTATCTGATACCATCCCATACGTATGGTATCGTTACGTTTAGGGCGGATTCTGACAGAGGCATTCAGTCATAATTCCACAGATGGTAGCTTCGCACCATTGGCTCCTCAGCCAAGCACAAACACCAAATGTGCTTGGGTGATTTGAGTGCGACCGCGAAAGGTGGGTATGCTCCTTTGAATTTTATCAAGTTGACATTCAGTGATCCATGCCCAGTGGGAACCTAGGCTTCTTCCGTCCGTTTTATGGGTCCACAGCAAATCAATGGGCATGAATGGTACTACCCACATCAGATGTAGGCCTTCCTCCCCAGACAAACTGGAGATACCTCTCCCCACTTCGTAGGGCATGAGCCAGATCCATGCAATGCCCTATCACTGCGGGGACAATGGGTTTAGTCTCCGCCTCGAGTCTAGTGAGCGTAGAGGAGACTTCCCCACCTACAATGTGTGGTGTCCGGCACTCAGGCAAGCCTGAGGCCTGGTAGTGTCAGCTAATGGTTAGGCACATGCCATCTCCACTACATGCTCCAAGGAGCATGGAGGAGAGCTCCCACATAGAATGTGTAGAGTCCCGCACCCTGGCGGACCTGAGACCTAAGCACATTCCATCTCCATTTAGTGCTCCACTGTTAGCGGGTCCAGCCAAAGCCAGCGTTCGATTCAAACCTTTGCAGTTTAGAGTTAGCTAAGTATACAGGGGACACATGTTTAAACGTTTCACCACAGCCGCTCTGTGATCAGACTGACGCCAGTACTACACTTTCATCAGCCGTCTTCCAGGACTTAACTCCCCCCTCCCAGCCAAAGCCAGGGATGCATTCGAGCCATCGTTCTCTGATTGGCTTCCTGTCAAGGTCAGGATTCGTTTAGTCTGGTGGAACCGCCCTCACATTTTCATGCTTGACCGAATACTCCATATTCCAGGACCAACTGCCGCCTTCCGTTAACGATCAACAGCCGTCACCATCTGCAGGACGCTCTTTGCGTACAGACTAGTATCGAGGTAACACCCGTTTGGTTTGCATCGTTAGCGACACCTGAAAACAGGTGACATACAGGGAGAGATTGGAAGAGCCCTGCTAGAGAGCTACCTCGTTATCTCCCTTACCCCCCTGTACTAACATTATAGAGACAGTTTGTCTCCTAGCCGTTGGAGAGACTCCCTCAAACAGGTGACACACAGAGTAGGGGTTGGAAGAGCCCTCCAAGGGCTATGGTACTATTTTCCAGAAGTTATGGATCTGACTTTGCCGTCTTCCCTTACCTACATTGTTCTAACATGCCAGAGGCTGTTCACCTTGGCGACCTGCTACGGATATGGGTACAGCCCGGCACGAGATTTACACCCTCTCCCCCAGAATTTCAAGGGCCAGCGAGAGCTCACCGGATGCCGCCGGAACCGCAACGCTTTCCAGGGCTTGGGCCCCTCTCTCGGGGTGAACCCATTCCAGGGCGCCCTGCCCTTCACAAAGAAAGATAACTCTCCCAGGGGCTCCCGCCAGCTTCTCCGGGATCGGTCACGTTACCGCACTGGACTCCTCGCGGCGCCCGTCTCCGCCAGTCTGTGGACATTCTGAAAGTGGTTTGAGGTCAGTAGGTCACATGACCAAGAAGCTATTGAAATAAGAAATTAAAAATTCATGCAAAATCACCAGAGATGAAAAGGGACAAAGAAAAGGGTGTGCAATATAAAAGGGTAGTCAGTGGACATTCTGAGCCTTGTTTGAGGTCATTAGGTCACATGACCAAGAGTCAGTTTGAGCTGTACTGTGAAGGGAGTAGTACACAGCATTGTACGAGATCTTCAGTTTCTTGGCATTTTCTCACATGGAATAGCCTTCTTTTCTCAGAACAAAATAATTCCACTGCATTTCAGCCGTTCCACAAAAGGACCAGCTGACATCATGTCAGTGATTCTCTCGTTATTATAGGTGTGAGTGTTGACGAGGACAAGGCTGGAGATCACTCAGTCATTCTGAGACCATTCATGTGTGGGGTTGCTTCTCAGCCAAGGGAGTGGGCTCACTCACAGTTTTGCCTAAGATCACAGCCATGAATAAAGTATGGTACCAACACATCCTCCGAGAACAACTTCTCCCAACCATCCAGGAACAGTTTGGTGACGAACAATGCCTTTTCCAGCATGATGGAGCACCTTGCCATAAGGCAAAGTGATAACTAAGTGGCTCGGGGAACAAAACATCGATATTTTGGGTCCATGGCCAGGAAACTCCCCAGACCTTAATCCCATTGAGAACTTGTGGTCAATCCTCAAGAGGCGGGTGGACAAACAAAACCCCACAAATTCTGACAAACTCCAAGCATTGATTATGCAAGAATGGGCTGCCATCAGTCAGGATGTGGCCCAGAAGTTTATTGACAGCATGCCAGGGCAGACTGCAGAGGTCTTGAAAAAGAAGGGTCAACACTGCAAAAACACTGCAAATATTGACTCTTTGCATCAACTTCATGTACTTGTCAATAAAAGCCTTTGACACGTATGAAATGCTTGTAATTATACTTCAGTATTCCATAGTAACATCTGACAAAAATATCTAAAGACACTGAAGCAGCAAACTTTGTGGAAATTAATATTTGTGTCATTCTCAAAACTTTTGGCCACGACTGTAAATATTCGCATGAGTGTTCATGAGAAACCATAGCTGGGTACCATGTCTGACAAACTAATAAAACCTATTACTTTATAGATGTACATCAATAAAATTATTACAAAAGATAGCTTGTGAAAAAGGGTACACTTTATTTCAAGAAAGTAAGCCAAAGCAGTTGGCCAATTCATTGAACAACAACCAAAACAAATGTGACTTGGACCTCAGTGTTTGGTTTGGTTAGACTGCAATTTATGAGCAGGACGGCGAATAAAAAAGGTGATATTATTATTTCAGAAACCTGTAATCTCCTAGAAATACTACCATAACCAGTTGTTTGGTTAACAGTTCAACTACAAGGCAAAGAGTAGTAGTAATTTAGCGTAATTCATTTAACACTTGCTTTATTAAAGGAATGTAAAGCACATTTTCATACAAGATTGTTTTGTTGTTTTGTACAAAACAAATTCTCAACTGTTTCATCCACAGTTACTGCTTAGGTTTCTTGAGTGTTGAGGGGTTGGGAGAGCGAGTGTGTGTTTGCCACAAAGGTGAGCTCCACTATTCCTTCTTCTGGCAGGAATGGAAAGTGCATGCCTTCTCCAAATCTGAGGGGGTAATGGGAGAACAGGTTTAAGCTTTATATGCAGATATGTCCTTTATACTGTGTGTGTGTGAGGTTGGCACGTAATGGGACTCTACCTGGGGTACTGTCGGAGCACTCCCTGAGCGATTGCATGGCGATCATGTACTCTTTCCCAAGGAAATCCTGGAAGTTGGTGCCGCTTGGGATCTCCTGGAGACACTTTGTGGAATCCTTGAAGAGCAAGTTCTTTCCAGAATCTGACTGGAACATTTTAAATGAGGAATCGCTGCCGCTTGAGCCGAACTTGGCCTAAACACAGGGAGGAAATATTTACTTGGTGGTTAAATCAATGATAAACCTTAAAAATTATATTTTAGACTATTTCTTACACTAAATGTGTATTTAATAGATCCCCCCCCAATGAACCAAAACTGATCTTAGATCAGCTTGGGGATCATGGGTGGAAATGGGAAAACTGGAGGGCAGTATGCACAGGCTTATGTTCCAGTGGGTTAGTGCTGGGCTGAGACAAAACCTTAAACTCTGTATCCCTCTAGTACTAGAGTTGCTCATCCTTGGCTAAACTGACTAAGGTGTTGTCTTAAGTAGAAACAGATCTGGCTATGAGTCTTAACACCCACCTGCAGCTCCAGAAGGATGGACACAACCTCTCCACGGGTCTCTGGGCGTGTTATCACAGCATGGGCGGGCACCTTGGCCAGGTGGCACTTATGGAACATTGTGACAGACTGGGTAGTACCATCCTGGCAGAGTAGTTCAAAGTCAGAGGACTTCAGGTCCTTTGCCCAAACTGGACCATTACCTACAGGGAAGGATGGATAGGATAGAAAGGAGAGAGTTGAAGACTTTGTTTTCAGATACAGAGAGCCACAGATACAGAGAGCCATAAAAAGTGTATGAGAGAAATAACGATGAGTTGAGATTCATCTATAGGAGTGAGAGGAGTGAAGCGGAGGAGCATGAGACAGATAGAGAGATGAAAATATGGCAGCAGAACATCTGTATGTGGATAAGAAACACACTTACCATCAGTGCTCTCTGGTACAATAGTGTGTTTAATGAAGGCAACATCTCCAGCATCTTCAACCAGACATCTGGAAGGATATACCAAGACAGACCATTAGATATATAAAATAGTGAGAAATATAACAAACAAATATATTTTGTTTGTATAGTCCGCCATCACTATTAGAAAGATCCTGGTGAAGGACTCAACTATCAGCTCCACTATTGAATCAACCACTGTGGTGGCGCCCCCTACCTGAAGGCTCCAGTATAGCCGTAGTACTGCTCTTCAGAGCTGGCTTTGCACTTTGCCTCATCTCCTCCCACGGCCTGCCCACTGCCCTTACACTGGGCACAGAAGGGAGAGCGCACCTCAGATCCAGGAGCACAGCCCTTACTGAAGTAGTTAGCTGAATACAGGAAGGAGACACAGTATGAGATATACTACATTCATAGACATACCAGTACACAAGTATAGAATGACACATATTATAAACACACACACACAGCTGCCCACTCACTGAAGTTGCAGTCGTTAGTCTCCTTGTGGATAAGACCCATGGGTATGTTCCAACCAGCAGTCCTGCCCAAGCCGGTGTGGCATGACCTCTTGCCCTTCAGGGTTTTCCAGGTCAACCCAGATCCCTTCTTTACCACCGCAACCGCAAAGTAGGATGACGCCTCTGAGAGGATACACAGAGGGAAGAGGTGAAAGAGAAAGTCCAGCACTAGGCTTGATCGGTGTCCGGGAAGCCGGCCCAATATATCTTACTGTAGCAATACTGTAGCATTATAGTATGGTGTGTGTTTGGTGAGGGAGCAGGTGTAAGCATGTATACTTACCACCAGGGGTGCTGCACAGACCTGTGAGGAGAGAAAGAGAAAATCAGCATGTTAACATTGTTGAGGCAGAGCAGGAGAGGATAGAAAGGGAGAGGGGAAGACACATCGATGATATTAGTGTGTCATACCTGCATCATACTGCTCCACCATGACAGGGACCAGACCACATTTTCCAGCAGTGAACACCTCCCCACCATCCACCGCTATGGCATCTGCCTCTTTACGCTGTGGAAAGAGAAAACAAAATAGACATAGCGGAAAGGAAAGAACGAAAGAAAATTAGATTAAGGGAATTACTTGTGAAAGAACAAACTATAAGGTGCACATAGCACCTTGTTAATTAAACGTTTTATCCACCCCCACCCTCTAATAATAATATTATATATAATTAGCAGACGCTTTTCTCCAAAGCGACTTAGTCAAGCGTGTATAAATTGTTTACCTATGGGTGGTCCCTGGAAATGAACCCACTATCCTGCCATGCTCTACCAACAGAGCTATAGAGGACCTCTCTTCTCCCATAGCCTTACCATGATCTTCTTGATGCATTCCTCCACTGTGGGTGCGTCCTGGCATTCGATCCTTGATTCACCATCTGCGAAGCTGTTGATTGTCCAGGCGTCACACTTGACCTTCTCGTTATGGCCCACGGCACACCATTTGATTGCCCTGGAGGTGGCACCTGTGGCCTGCGCTGAAAAGCAAATGTTGGGGAGATAGCAATGACCTAACAGTCTAAGACGTGTGTGTGTGTGTGTGTGTGCGCGCTTGTAAAAGTACACGTGTGTGTGTGCGTGCATGTGTGGCCTCACCTTTTGTCAGGGAGCGGATAGTGCTCATGTACTCAGCTCCCAGGTAGATGGAGGAGTCAGTGGTCAGTGGCAGCTGTACTAGTTTCCGAGTGGAGTCCTTGAACATCAAGTTCTTGGCTGCATAACCATCGGAGGAGAACAGATTGAAGTCCTGTTGGGGTACAAATGAGTGAACACACATTCTTGTGTGATTTTGTTCATCCTGGTGTATCTGTCAGTGTCAGTTGTGATGTTTAGGGCCAAGAGTTTATCCTGAACATGTGACCTGAGGTGGAAACACTCTGGGCCCCCAGGTCACATGGTCAGAAAAGACTCCAGGGCCCTTATTCAGAAAAATCTCAGCGTAGGAATGCTAATTTGGGACGCGGGGCCTCATTTATCAAGCGCGTGTAAATGTCTCACTAAATTCTGGTGTACGTGGAGCTTCTAGGATTTGTGTGTGCAATAAAGTATTTGGATTTATCAAACTTATGGCATGTTTTCATTGATAAAGCAGAGCCGTACTATATTTGTGTGCTCGTGAACGAGTGTTACAACCCCGCCTGGTAATGCCCTCTCTTCGCCTGTTGGAACTGGGCCATGACTGTTTTTAAAAGCACAATGGCAAATTTGATCACATTTCTGTACAGTTGTGCGGAGAATGTTTAAAACTTCTACTGTGAAAAATTTATGCCACCTATAGCGAGTGTCAAACAATGGCCGCGCATTCTGCAAGACTGATTGTTCAATAAACAATGTAAAAGTAAATGCTGCAAAAGCTTGATAAATGATGCCCCTGGTCATATTCTTAATGTTCTATAAGGCTCAACTGATCCTAGATCAGTACTCAGGTGACAGCGATGACAGGTGACAGTAATGTCCAGTACCTTGACGGCCACCAGCTTGCTGTAGATGCGATCGGCCAGTTCGGTGTCCTTGCGGCTGACCACAGCGTGGGCGGGTACTCTGGCCAGGTAGCAGGTCTTGTAGCTGTCGATGGGAGCTCTGGTGCCATCCTTGCACAGCAACTCATAGCTTGCCTTCTCTGCGGCTGCAAGCAGGTAATAGGAGGTTGTATAGTAGGTGACATGTGAGTGGTTTGGACATTTACACTGTAAGCATTAACATAGTTTGCCACAATTGTAATTGTAATTCTAGATCCAGAGTTTGCATTTTACAGTTGTAATTTAATATCGGTATGCTAGCTAATGCTTTAAAAACTCACCAGGTACAGCCAGATGCTTGATGAAGGCAACGTCTCCAGCTCCGTCCTTCAGGCACCTCGTGAGGCGAAAATACACACAGTTAGTGACCAATCCAGAGCAGGTAGAGGGAGATAGAGAGTACTGATAGAAGAAGGAGAAAAATATCTGCCGATTCCAAATAGGGTAGATTGAGAGGTATGGGTATATAGAGCATGGAGTTATTCAGAGATGGTAATGGTGTATCTCGGAGGGGTAAGAGGAGACTGGTACTCACTGGAAGGCTCCGGCATAGTCATAGTAGGGCTCCTTGTGAGACCTGGAGCAGTCTCCCTTACACAGCTGGCACAGTTTGGAACCCTTAGTGGCTCCTGGAGCACAGCTGGCATTGAAGAAGTCACTCACCGCTGCAAAACAAATACACACACACGCAGACTATGAAAACCCTATGATTGGATTAAGCATACCAGCACACAGTCCCTGTACAGTATATTCAGAAGGTGCAGCATATACAACACATACTTAACCAACTGACAGAGAGGAATAAACACAACAACAATCCAAACATTCCCCTCTGGGTAACAATTGACTACAGCAACTGTTTAGGCCAGCAGCATACCACCCTGCATCCCACTGATGGCTTGCCACTGAAGCTAAGCAGGGTTGGTCCCGATCAGTCCCTGGATGGGAGACCAGATGCTGCTGGAAGTGGTGTTGGAGGGCCAGTAGGAAGCACCCTTTCCTCTGGTCTAAAGAAATATCCAAATGATTGGAGACATTGCCCAGTGAGGGTGCTGTCTTTCAGATGGGACGTTAAACAGGTGTTCTGACTCTCTGTGGTCACTAAAGATCCCATGGCACTTATCATAAGAGTAGAGGTGTTAACCCTGGTGTCCTGGCTAAATTCCCAATCTGTCCTTCTTACCATCATGGTCACCTAATCCTCCCCAGCTTACAATTGGCTCATTCATCCCCCTCCTCTCCCCTGTAACTATTTCCCAGGTCGTTGCTGTAAATAAGAATGTGTTCTCAGTCAACTTACCTGGTTAAATAAAATAAAAGATAACTATCAAGTTTGAGATGTTGATTATTACACATAATAGTCCCTGCTAGATTAATGAAATGAATAAACTACCCAAAAGCACTGCAGCCACTCACCCGACTCCACAGGTCTGTCATCGATGCCGGCCCATTGGATCTGGCGCGCAGTCACCAGGGTACCGATGGGAATGTTCCAGCCTGCAGATTTGCCCAACCCGGTGTGGCAGGACTTCTTGCCACGGAGGGTGCGGAACCCAAAGTCAGTGTCCTTTTTGGCCACGGCCACAGCATAATAGCAGGTGTCAGAGTCTGATGGACAGGAGAGGAGCCATCGATACAGCGTTCAGAAAGCAGATTCAGACAGAAACCATTTGATCCGATTCAAAGTACAGAATCAACTTTCTGTTGGCCTATCTTTGCAACTGAAGTGCTAAGGGCCATTGTATGCCCAGTCTCTTCCAGTCACTAATAGACATAGATTCAACATTTCTCTAAGCCTTATAAAGAACAATATGTATAACATATTCAATTTAACAGAAAAAGTAGAGGAAATCTTGAACTTGGTCTTGAGATGCTTACCCTCACCATAGTCCTCTGCAATGATGGGCTGCAGGTCGTAGGGTTGGAGGCCAGCTGTGTAAATATCTCCTCCATCCAGAGTGATGGCATCAGCCTCACCCCTCTGGCAGGGAGAAAGAGAGACATCCGTGAAGGAGAAAGAGAGAAAACACTCCACCAATAGACCTGCACCTCACAAGGTTGTTAATGCAAGCGAATCAGCTGGTGCAGGTGCTGGCTGGAAATTACAGATGGGCTGCAATCTATTCTACATGAGACTAGTCATTTGAACCTTTTGTCGAACTTCAAAAAACTATCCCTCAAAAATAAATTGTAAACTACAACATGCACAAATAAAAGCTCTCTTTACGTTACTGTGGCACATTGAACACACCGACAGCGTCTTGCATTTTGGTACACCAGAACTACATTCACTTCCAATGAAACGCTGCGTCTGCCTTGCAGCATTGCGTTGCAGAGGCAGTTGCAGTGCATTCGGTGTGGTGCATACGTTGGATTTATTGAACGTATGCGTCAAACTGTATGCGTAGAAGGCTTGACAGAAATGGTAGCAGAAGGTGAATGTGGAACTTTTTTTGCATACATATCCAGATCATGCTGCGTACTATTTTGCGCAAGGACCCTGTAGGTGCGATCAAAGCGTGAGTCACCATGCATGTACCATGTGCGTAACGATGCAACACCATTGAGTTTTGTATTCACTGACCTTGCTGGCGCAAAGGTAAAACGCACAAGACAGAAATGACAAAAGTCACACATTAAAATACTGTTTAATAGTAGAGATTCTGATATAAGTAGTTAGTCTCTCACCTTGATGGCTTTGATGCATTCAAAAGAGTCGTCCCTCTTCACGCATGAAAACTGCGCCACCTTGGCTGTGAGGTCGTGGCATTTCAGCAGCTCTTGGTCCGACTTTACGCACCATCTAATTCCCTCAGCTGGGGCAGCATACGCCGTAGCTGAGGACAGAATAAATGCTATGATAAAATTGTGAAATACAAATTAAAGCAATCAATGTCTATTGATATTTTTCCACGCATAATTGTCTTTGCATGTATAAACCCACTTACCGAGGCACCCCAGCAGCGCTGAGACGAGAAGCAGTTTCATGTTCTCGAAGTCTCCAAGTCAACAATTCCCGGAGTGAAAAAGCAGGCCGTTTTAGAAGGCCACTCTGGCTTTTATAAAAAAAAAAAACAATAGGCTGGTGGGATCCATGGTGGGCTGACTTAGCTGAAAAGAGGCCATAGTTTGTTTAGGGTTTCCCAATATGTTACATGGCGCGTTTAATTGTTCACAGGCGGGGTGGGCGCGCGTGCCTCACTCCCTGTTTGTGTGTGTGGTTTTGTGTGTACTCAGACTTCAGACATTTCCACATAATGGAAATTCACAAAATAAATAGTCCTACATTAAGCAATATCTCATGTTTTTCAACTGTTATTTCAAAGCAGTCTTCCAATCTACAAGTGTTTGCAGCATAGTCATCATCACTAATCAAAATGTTGAGCAATGTGTAGTTCAGGCAAAAAAAGACACAGGTGTATCTTTTCTTGAGAATTAGGGCAAAATGAGATTAAATTGAGTGTATATCCTGCCAGTTCTAAAAGGCAGGTAGCCTAGTGGTTAGATCGTTGGACTAGTAACTGAAAGGTTGCAAGATCAAATCTCTGTGCTGACAAGGTAAAAATATGTACTTCTGTCCCTGAACAAGGCAGTTAACACACTTTTCTTAAGCTGTCATGGAATATAAGAATTTGTCTTTAACTGACTTGCCTAGTTAAATAAAGATAAAATAAATACATTTGGGAGGAGAAAAAAAATACAGAGAAAACAACCAAGGGTTTGTTGAGTTCCCAAAAGCTTCTGGGCACTAAGATCAAGATGGCACTAAATTCTCACTTCTGAGGATGAACCTTTTCTTATCCAGCTTTTTTAGACTGGTGAGGTACAGCAGATGAAGTAGAGGGGGCAAGCATGTGGACACGCAGATCCACGAGCAACTGCTGCACCTCATGATGAGTTCATATTTTTTTGTGGCTCCCACCCGCATCAAAGTTGCACATCCATGTTCTAAACTCAGCAAAAAAAGAAACATCCCTTTTTCAGGACCCTGTCTTTCAAAGATAATTTGCAAAAATCCAAATAACTTCACAGATCTTCATTGTAAAGGGTTTAAACACTGTTTCCCATGCTTGTTCAATGAACCATAAACAATTAATGAACATGCATCTGTGGAATGGTCGTTAAGACACTAACAGCTTACAGATCGTAGGCAATTAAGGTCACAGTTATGAAAACTTAGGACACTAAAGAGGCCTATCTACTGACTCTGAAAAACACAAAAAGAAAGATGCCCAGGGTCCTTGCTCATCTGCGTGAACATGCCTTAGGCATGCTGCAAGGAGGCATGAGGACTGCAGATGTGGCCAGGTCAATACTTTGCAATGTCCGTACTGTGAGACGCCTAAGACAGCACTACAGGGAGACAGGACGGACAGCTGATCGTCCTCGTAGTGGCAGACCACGTGTAACAACACGTGCACAGGATCGGTACATCCGAACATCACATCTGCGGGACAGGTACAGGATGGCAACAACAACTGCCCGAGTTACACCAGGAGCCCACAATCCCTCCATCAGTGCTCAGACTGTCCCAATAGGCTGAGAGAGGCTGGACTGAGGGCTTGTAGGCCTGTTGTAGTAAAGCAGGTCCTCACCAGACATCACCGGCAACAACGTCGCCTATGGGCACAAACCCACCGTCACTGGACCAGACAGGACTGGCAAAAAGTGCTCTTCACTGATGAGTCGAGGTTTTGTCTCACCAGGGGTGATGGTCGTATTTGCGTTTAACGTTTAAGGAATGAGCGTTACACCGAGGCCTGTACTCTGGAGCGGGATCGATTTGGAGGTGGAGGGTCCGTCATGGTCTGGGGCGGTGTGTCACAGCATCATCTGACTGAGCTTGTTGTCATTGCAGGCAATCTCAACGCTGTGCGTTACAGGGAAGACATCCTCCCTTATGTGGTACCCTCACAGGGTAACATCCCACAGCAAGAACTGGCAAATCTGGTGCAGTCAATGAGGAGGAGATGCACTGCAGTACTTAATGCAGCTGGTGGCCACACCAGATACTGACTGTTACTTTTGATTTTGATCCCCCCCACCTCCCTTTGTTCAGGGACACATTATTCCATTTCTGTTACTCACATGTCTGTGGAACCTGTTCAGTTTATGTCTGTTGTTGAATCTTGCTGTCTGTGGAACTTGTTCAGTTTATGTCTGTTGTTGAATCATACAAATATTTACACATGATAAGTTTGCTGAAAATAAACGCAGTTGACAGTGAGAGGACATTTCTTTTTTAGCTGAGTTTACATGTAGGCTACCTGCCTGATGGACTCCATATACATTACAACAGGTGCTATAGGTGAAAAATTGGTGTCTCAAGCAGCAGTTTACCTTCCCCCATAGATAGCACCTGCTCATAATATAGCACTGATCAAATAACATGTACGGTAGTCTTGTGTTACCCCGAGTCATGCTCATTGCATCTCTTTTTTATGTTATTGTCATGAATAGTAGTTGTCAAGCAAGCACAGCAGATAGTGCCACCATGCACAAATGCATGGTTGCACCTTTGTTGTCGGCAGTTGATTGCTCAGTTTCATGTCTCCACTCTGTATTCTACCATATAAGTGAATTACTATGTCGCTACTGTTTATCTTGAATTGAGAGTAAATTCCCTACAGCCCATCTCAACTCAAAGGAAAGTAATATTTTTCATCAATAGAACAATATTTTTTAAGCATTAGACTTGACTTGAACTCTTGGTAGTACTATAAATATGGTTCTCAAATGTAAAACACGCTTTGAAGAAAAGCTATCATACCGAAATGATATTAACATCATTAATGAATCAATTGATTAATCAATCGTATGAAATTTGATTGATAGAAACGCTGAGCGAGTATAGAGATTTTTTTCTTTTTATCAGTTTAACTGCCAAGCAAACATATTTGACTGGTGTTTGTACAGTCAACATTACCCAACACAGGAGTTAAAGTACAGGCCACTCTCCGAATGAGACCTAGCAAAGAGCACAAGAGATTAGCCTGCTACTTGTCCTTTTCAGCCAACACGTACCTGTTAAAATCAAATATTGTTTTAATCCTTTCACTATACATCACTGTTATTGTAGCCTCCGATGACTGGAAGTAATATTATTTCCCTGATCTTTACCGTAAGAATGTATGGGAGTGTATTGGAAGGGGTTGTAATGGCAAAATTTTGGAATCTCCAAGTCATGTGATTTTAAGGTAGTCTACAACCCAAAGAGAAATAAGAGCATTCTCCATGCACTGTCATTTACTACTTAATAAGAGCTATTCATAATATATAGGGAAATTAGTGACACGTTTGAATAAGAGAATTCTAAATATAAATGACACTTGTTTTAGATATATTTGACCTTATAATAGCTGGAGACATGTAAATCCAGCCAAACTGAAGCATATCAACTTTCCCACTGAAAAGTTGATGAAATGCTGTGCCATTATGCAGCATTTGAATTGTACAACCTTTTAAGTTGCAGGGATGGGCACTCTCGAATGTCTTAATTATAGGCTACCCCGACTTTCTGATAGGCTACCCCCACTATCAGTATCGACTATCATTATTTCCTAATAACCACACATATTCAACTGCCAGTGTACTGTTAGCTCCTGTCAGTTGGTATAGCCTACATTATCATTACATTGTTTTGTTTACCTTTTAGTTCTCTCTGTAAACGCCATCACGGCCATGTGGTTGTTGCTGAGGATCATTAGTAACAGTTGATCAAATAAAAAAAGACATGTAGGCTAATTAAATCGTTATGAAGCTGAGGGCTTACCAAGCCGTACCCCACACACGGCACATTATAGGTTACTATGGTACACTCTTTTCCCTATTATAATTCTATATATGCACACTAATCTTTCAACATTACCGTGGGTTAAAGAACTGAATGTGGTAATTTTCAGAATGAATCAAACAACTAGATTTTAGATTCATCAATATATTTACTGCAGAAGGCTCTTCAAATAAGTTTTTTTGAATGATTCCTACATACCATCCTAACCCAAAAATGTGCCTAAATAATCTATAAAATCTGAGTATTTTTTAATCTACCATTTGGTGTTGAAACAGAGACGAATATACATATAATTACATTTTTTTTCTTTTATTGATCCCTATTTTTGGAACTCGTTCTCTCTATGTATTCTAGTCTGTCAACAACATTTTTATTAAGGTACACCATATTTAAAGTGATGGTTTAAGATAAATGTACAGAAAACCCTATTGAATGAAAACTCCACAAGATAATCTGTTGGCCAGCAAGTGGGAGGGTTTTCAGTGTGCATGGGAACCACACCTGCAAATCACGTTATGAGCCTTCATAAGGTAAGTCTGAATAACAACAATTGAGAAGTGAGTAGGAAAGGAGTGCATGGGAAACGCATGAATTCGTAAGTCTAAATCAGGCCCAAAGAGTCTCATAGTAGGAGTACTGATATAGTATCAGTTTGACCTTTTAGTATGGGCTTGGGGGACCTGGTCCTAGAACAGCAACCTATGGGCCCTGAAATGAGACAGGGTGTCCTGCTTTCCATTCTAGCCTCAGAACAATGGAGGCGAGTTTCATTCAAACAACTGGTGCATTTTAATATTCCAATCCAAGTGACCAGTGGCAATGGATATTTATTTACCCATGCCCTACTTCCTGATTCATGCAGAGAACTGGACAGTGAAGGGCCTATCACAAAATTAGAGAGGTCCAGGAATCTTTAGAGTAAGGTAGAGTAAAGGTTAGAGGCAGACCACCAATCAGACATTTGCCAGATGCCAAGGGCTTTTGTGCAAAACTGCACCCTGTGCACTGCACTATGACTGGACTCCAACCTCTCCCTGGGTTTGTTTCTCAGGGGTTTGGGATAACAAAGTGCCTGCAGTGCACTCTGTGCGTTTGACAAAGAAACACTCTAAAACTAAGAAACATTCTGACAAGGACATGACCATTGATTTGAATCAGGTGGCTGTTCATATGTATAACCACAGCTGGACACATA
The DNA here is from genome assembly GCF_029448725.1 of Salvelinus fontinalis. Taxonomy (NCBI): domain Eukaryota; kingdom Metazoa; phylum Chordata; class Actinopteri; order Salmoniformes; family Salmonidae; genus Salvelinus; species Salvelinus fontinalis. Next base: position 23,330,935 of record NC_074690.1, on the reverse strand, counting down.
CACCCACAAACGCACACTCTCTATCTCTGACACACACACAAACACAGTATCATGTGAACTTTGACCCCATGATCTGAGTCAGTAGTGTCAGAGTGCAGTAACAGCGATAAAGACTGTTACGTTAGTTGCTGAGCCAAGTTGCACAAGTTCACACTGTTATTGGTGCAATGCTCTGGGTCAACATAGAGAACAGCCTTTCCATTTATATAACCAGAAATTCAGTGGAGCCATGAACTAGATCTTCATTCTTGGTCCGTGTATCGTCCGTTCATTGGTTATTCCATTCAAATCAGGAAGTGTAAAAACTGTAAATAGCTCATGTATTGTGTTAAGTTTCAGAATTTTAAGAACGAAAATCAGATATCAACTCCTTTTCTCGTTTATGTGTCTGTGTAACGGGTGTCCTCCTCCTCTTCAGACGAAGAGGAGGAGTAGGGATTTGACCAAAACGCAGCGTTGTGATACGACATGAATATTTATTAAACAAGACGAAGACGAAACACGAACAACACTTGAATAAACTACAAAACAAATAAACGATGTAGACAGACCTGACTTGAGAACTTACAACAGACGAAGAACGCACGAACAGGAAACAGACTACATACATGAACGAACAAACCGAAACAGTCCCGTGTGGTGCAACATACACAGACACGGAAGACAATCACCCACAAACAAACAGTGTGAACAGCCAACCTTTCTATGGTTCTCAATCAGAGGAAAAGTCAAACACCTGTCTCTGATTGAGAACCACATAAGACTAATTACAAACCACCTAAACATAGAAACACAAAACATAGAATGCCCACCCCAACTCACGCCCTGACCAACTAAACACATACAAAAATAACAGAAAACAGGTCAGGAACGTGACAGTCTGTGTACTTTTTGGCCTATTAGATAACAAGATTTTAAAAAACAAGTAAAGGGTCATTCCTCGTTTATTTTATTTGAATCTGAAATTAAACACATGAACGGTTTTGTTATTTTCATTGTCTAAAGGAAATATAAAATAATGAGAAACTGAATAATTATTTGATTATTCAAATGTTGTGTTTTTAATTGTCTGTTCTGGTTTGACCTGTGCACCGTACGTTTTGGCTAATTAACAGTCATGGCTTCTTGACAACACAAAACATTATAAATGGGTCTTTCTACATACTTTTGATCTTATATATTGTGTAATCCATTAAACAGATTCAAGTTATTTATAGATTTGTTTGTTTGTCATTGCAATGATTTGATGATTGACATTCACTGTAGTGGGTCGTGTGCGCAATCCAAATTGGCCTAGGTCAGTGAGGATGCCACTTCCACAACTTTTACAACCTTAAGCACTTTAACCTGTAGTTTCTATACTTGTGGATAGGCTCAATAACATGCAACTGATCACCACAAGCTTCAGTGCATACGAGCTTAGATAACATAACCACTTGATTATATAGGAAAGCATGAATGTCATTCGATATTGCATTATAGAGGCATTTAATCATGGGCAGGCAGCCGCTGTCTGGTGAACTTCACGGGTTATGACCAATGGAGAACAGTTTCTTTGTTTTGCATATTTCAGGATCTGGACATTTCTGATGAGCCTATATGAACTACATCAATAATTAGGTATGATGTAAAAACTGAGCTTTGTCCACAGACCAATGAGCATATTGAAACTCTCAAATGTGAAACCGAGCTTTTAAGACCTGACCCGTCCGGTGTCTCCTGGACTGAGTCACCTTCAGTGACAGAACCAGGGAAAAGAGCCTCACAGTTCAACAACCAAGTTGGAAATGCTATTAGGCTGTGGTTTACAATGTTTATTTATCAAGATATGTGGGATACTATGCCATTACAATGTAGGGGTGCAGGGTGGCTCACCATACAGCCGGGTAGGGGGCGTCGTATAAATTACTTTCACAAGTTGGTATTTTTGCAGTAGCCAAGCCTTGATTGTCAGGGAAATGTTTCATAGAAATATAGATTACTTTGACTGGACAATTAGCCTATGATACGAAAAACAACTGTTGAATAGGCCAAAAGAATAGCCTATCTGTAATGGGTGCGTGCTGGTGGCAGGGAAGTCAGGCGCAGGAGAGTGAACTTGGTATAAATGGAGCAGTTTAAAAAATGCAAAAAAACCTCAGAAAACCACGGGTACAAACCCATCGCACACCAGAACACGACTTGCACAATAACATACAACAAACAATCACCGACAAGGACATGAGGGGAAACAGAGGGTTTAATACACAACATGTAATTGATGGGATTGGAACCAGGTGTGATGGAAGACAAGACAAAACCAATGGAAAATGAAAAATGGATCAGCGATGGCTAGAAGGTTGGTGACGTCGACCGCCGAACACCGCCCGAACAAGGAGAGGGACCAACTTCGGAGGAAGTCATGACACTATCCATTTAGTGAAATGAATGATTGAGGACGGGTTTATGCAGTATTCCATGGTGTCTGTCTCTATACCAGTGGTTTTGGAGAGCTTATTCCCTCTGCAGGTCTCAACAAGGAAGTACGGTCATCAGACATCCACCTGGCATTTCTTCATTGGTTGGGTACCTGCATTAAAAGGCAGTGTTTCGAAACAGAGGCGCGCAACTGTGGGGAGGAGAAACATGACCACTGCTCTGAGTCCAGGACGAGAGATGCAAGATGAGAGGCTACGGGATACAAAGCTCTCCAGCTCTGCTGTTGAGACATGGTCATGTCCGAACCTACCTACTAATACAGTGTGAGTTATTTAGGCTATGTCATCCTGTTGACTTTATACGTGACTTTTCGCTGTCCCTCTAGCCTACGCATTGCTTGCTACTCTACTGTCGAGGATGTCGACCTACGAACGCGCAAACAGGCTGCCTGTCCAACACCCAGACATGGATCATCACCACTTCTACCCGTGACAGCAGCCTTCCTGACAACGCTCTATAGCCCTCTTAAAAAGGACGATCCCAACTAGGCCTTCCTCAAACATTGGCGTGAGTGAGCTTAAGTAGCCTTTGAGTCCATCAGGACATATGCACAGTGTCAATAAGCCTATGGACACAATTAGGCCTACATCTTGACCGACACTACTGGTAGGCTATAGAGACATGTGGGAGGAGTGGGAGGCCCCGGTGCACAACTGAGCAAGAGGACAAGTATATTAGAGTGTCTAGTTTGAGAAACAGACACCTCACAAGTCCTCAGCTGGCAGCTTAATTAAATAGTACCCGCAAAACACCAGTCTCAACGCCAACAGTGAAGAGGCGACTCCGGGACACGTCCTCCCTCCCTGTCCATGAGGTACTGAAGGCCCCTTGCCCGACGTCTCGAATCCAGTATGGAACGAATGGAGTACGACGGGGCCCCCTCGATGTCCAGAGGGGGTGGAGGAGCCTCCCGCACCTCAGACTCCTGGAGTGGGCCAGCCACCACCGGCCTGAGGAGAGACACATGGAACGAGGGGTTAATGCAGTAATCGGGGGGAAGCTGTAACCTGAAACAAACCTTGTTCACTCTCCTCAGGACTTTAAATGGCCCCACAAACCGCGGACCCAGCTTCCGACAGGGCAGGCGGAGGGGCAGGTTTCAGGTTGAGAGCAAGACCCGGTCCCACGAACACCGGGGCCTCACTACGGTGACGGTCGGCGCCAAATTTCTGGCGCAGCACGGCGCGCTGAAGGTGGACATGGGCGGCGTCCCATGTTTCCTCCGCACAGCGGAACCAGTCGTCCACCGCAGGAGCCTCGGTCTGACTCTGATGCCAAGGAGCCAGAACCGGCTGATACCCCAATACACACTGGAAGGGAGAAAGGTTGGTGGCGGAGTGGCGGAGCGAGTTCTGGGCCATCTCTGCCCAGGGCACGAACGCCGCCCACTCCCCCGGCCGGTCCTGGCAATAAGACCTCAGAAACCTACCCACATCCTGGTTAACTCTCTCCACCTTCCCGTTACTCTCGGGGTGAAAACCTGAGGTAAGGCTGACCGAGACCCCCAGACGTTCCATGAATGCCTTCCAGACCTTTGACGTGAACTGGGGACCCCAATCAGACACTATATCCTCAGGCACCCCGTAGTGCCGGAAGACGTGTGTAAACAAGGGTTCCGCAGTTTGTAGGGCCGTAGGGAGACCGGGCAAAGGAAGGAGACGACAGGACTTAGAGAAACAATCCACAACGACCAGGATCGTGGTGTTACCCTGTGAAGGTGGAAGATCGGTTAGGAAATCCACCGACAGGTGCGACCACGGCCGTTGTGGAACGGGTAAGGGTTGTAACTTACCTCTGAGCAGGTGTCTAGGAGCCTTGCAATGGCCGCACACCGAGCAGGAGGAAACATAAACCCTCACGTCCTTAGCTAAAGTGGGCCACCAGTACTTCCCACTAAGACAGCGCACCGTCCGACCGATCCCAGGATGACCAGAGGAGGGTGACGTGTGAGCCCAATAGATCAGCCGGTCGCGGACAGCAGACGGAATGTACAGACGCCCAGCTGGACACTCAGGGGGAGAGGGCTCTGCACGTGACGCCCGCTCAATGTCCACGTCCAGCTCCCACACTACCGGCGCCACCAAACAAGAGGCGGGGAGTATGGGAGTGGGATCCATGGGCCGCTCCTCTATGTCATACAGCCGGTACAATGCGTCTGCCTTAACGTTCTGGGAGCCTGGTCTGTAGGAAAGGGTAAACACAAAACGGGTGAAAAACATGGCCCACCTTGCCTGGTGAGGGTTCAGTCTCCTCGCCGCCCAGATGTACTCCAGGTTGCGGTGGTCAGTCCAGATGAGAAAAGGGTGTCTAGCCCCCTCAAGCCAATGTCTCCACGCCTTCAAGGCCTTGACATTTACATCATTTAGCAGACGCTCTTGTCCAGAGCGACTTACAAATTGGAAAGTTCATACATATTCATCCTGGTCCCCCCGTGGGAATTGAACCCACAACCCTGGCGTTGCAAGCGCCATGCTCTACCAACTGAGCCACACGGGACCACTTGAGGACAGCCAACAACTCCCGGTCCCCCAAGTCATAGTTTCGCTCCACCGGGCTGAGCTTCTTCGAGAAGAAGGCACAAGGGCGGAGCTTTGGTGGCGTATCCGAGCGATGAGACAGCACAGCTCCTATCCCAGCCTCGACTATGAACGCCAAAGAGGGATCCAGAAGTGGCCGGCACGGGAGCCAAGGTAAACAAAGCCCTCAGGTGACTGAAAGCCCTGTCCGCCTCAGCTGTCCACTGCAAGCGCACTGGGTCCCCCACTGGGTCCCCCCCGCTACCTGACCAAAACCCCGGATAAACCTCCGGTAGTAGTTGGCAAACCCTAAGAATCGCTGCACCTCCTTTACCGTGGTGGGAGTCGGACAATTACGTATGGCTGTAATGCGGTCACTCTCCATGTCCACCCCTGAGGTGGAAATGCGATACCCTAGGAAGGAGACGGACTGTTGGAAGAACAGGCATTTCTCAGCCTTGAGGTACAGGTCATGCTCCAACAGGCGACCAAGCACTTTGTGCACCAGGGACACATGCTCGGCGCGTGTATCGGAGTATATCAAAATGTCATCAATATACACCACTACACCCTGCCCGTGCAAGTCCCTGAAAATCTTTTCTACAAAAGCTTGGAAGACTGATGGCGCATTCATCAACCCGTACGGCATGACGAGGTACTCATAGTGCCCAGAGGTGGTACTGAAAGACGTCTTCCACTCGTCTCCCTCTCGGATACGCACCAGATTGTAAGCGCTCCTGAGATCTAGTTTGGTGAAGAAGAGCGCCCCGTGCCTTGACTGAATCGCAATGAGCGGTAGCGGGTAACTATACCTCATCGTGATCTGATTTAGACCCCGGTAGTCAATCTTTCCCTGGTGTCCATGTCTAGATGTACATCTTTCCATGTCTAGATGTACTTAATGTGTTTCCATGTCTAGATGTTCACCTATGTCTAGATATATATCATGTTTACATGTCGAGATGTATATATTGTTTCCATGTATAGATTTATATCTTTCCATGTCTAGATATATATATATAATGTTTCCATGTTTAGATGTATATACTTCCATGTTTAATGTATGTAATGTTTCCATGTCTAGATGTATATAGTGTTTCCATGTCTTGATGTATGTAATGTTTCCATGGTTAGATGTTACCTATGTCTAGATAAGCGTAATGTTTCCATGTCAAGATGTTCACCTATTTCTAAATGTATGTAATGTTTCCATATCCAGATGTTAACATTTGTTTAGATTTATTTAATTTCTAGATGTACAGTGGGGAGAACAAGTATTTGATACACTGTCGATGTTGTAGGTTTTCCTACTTACAAAGCATGTAGTGGTCTGTAATTTTTATCATAGGTACACTTCAACTGTGAGAGACGGAATCTAAAACAAAAATCCAGAAATTCACATTGTATGATTTTTAAGTAATTAATTTGCATTTTATTGCATGACATAAGTATTTGATACATCAGAAAAGCAGAACTTAATATTTGGTACAGAAACCTTTGTTTGCAATTACAGAGATCATACGTTTCCTGTAGTTCTTTACCAGGTTTGCACACACTGCAGCAGGGATTTTGGCCCACTCCTCCATACAGACCTTCTCCAGATCCTTCAGGTTTCGGGGCTGTCGCTGGGCAATACGGACTTTCAGCTCCCTCCAAAGATTTTCTATTGGGTTCAGGTCTGGAGACTGGCTAGGCCACTCCAGGACCTTGAGATGCTTCTTATGGAGCCACTCCTTAGTTGCCCTGGCTGTGTGTTTCGAGTCGTTGTCATGCTGGAAGACCCAGCCACGACCCATCTTCAATGCTCTTACTGAGGGAAGGAGGTTGTTGGCCAAAATCTCGCGGTACATGGCCCCATCCATCCTCCCCTCAATACGGTGCAGTCGTCCCTTTGCAGAAAAGCATCCCCAAAGATTGATGTTTCCACCGCCATGCTTCACGGTTGGGATGGTGTCCTTGGGGTTGTACTTTCTTCTTCCTCCAAACACAGCGAGTGGAGTTTAGACCAAAAAGCTCTATTTTTGTCTCATCAGACCACATGACTTTCTCCCATTCCTCCTCTGGATCATCCAGATGGTCATTGGCAAACTTCAGACGGGCCTGGACATGCGCTGGCTTGAGCAGGTGGACCTTGCGTGCGCTGCAGGATTTTAATCCATGACAGCGTAGTGTGTTACTAATGGTTTTCTTTGAGACTATGGTCCCAGCTCTCTACAGGTCATTGACCAGGTCCTGTCGTGTAGTTCTGGGCTGATCCCTCACCTTCCTCATGATCATTGATGCCCCACGAGGTGAGATCTTGCATGGAGCCCCAGACCGAGGGTGATTGACCGTCATCTTGAACTTCTTCCATTTTCTAATAATTGCGCCAACAGTTGTTGCCTTTTCACCAAGCTGCTTGCATATTGTCCTGTAGCCCATCCCAGCCTTGTACAGGTCTACAATTTTATCCCTGATGTCCTTACACAGCTCTCTGGTCTTGGCCATTGTGGAGAGGTTGGAGTCTGTTTGATTGAGTGTGTGGACAGGTGTCTTTTATACAGGTAACGAGTTCAAACAGGTGCAGTTAATACAGGTAATGAGTGGAGAAGAGGAGGGCTTCTTAAAGAAAAACTAACAGGTCTGTGAGAGCCGGAATTCTTACATGTCTAGATGTATATAATATTTCCAGGTCTAGATGTATATATTATGTCCATGTCTAGATGTATATAGTGTTTCCATGTCTAGATGTATATAATGTTTCCATGTCTAGATGTTCACCTATTTCTAGATGTATGTAATGTTTCCATGTCTAGATGTTAAGATGTATATAATGTTTCCATATCTGGATGTATATACTGTTTCCATGTCAAGATGTATATAGTATTTCCATGTCAAGATGTATATAAATGTTTCCATGTCTATATTTATATAGCATTTCCTTGTCCAGATGTGTATTTAATGTGTCCATGCCTAGATGTTCACCTATGTTTAGACGTATATAATGTTTCCATGTCTAGATGTATATAATGTTTCCATGTCCAGATGAATATAACATTTCCATGTCCAGATGTGTATATAATGTGTCTTTGTCTAGATGTTCACCTATGTCTAGCTGAATATAATGTTTCCATGTCTAGATGTATATAATGTTTCATGTCTAGATGTTCACCTATGTCTAGCTGAATATAATGTTTCCATGTCTAGATGTATATAATGTTTCCATTTCTGGATGTATGTAATGTTTCTATGGTTAGATGTTCACCAGTCTAAATGAATGTAATCTTTCCATGTTTAGATGTTCACCTATGTCAAGATGTATATCATTTTTCCATGTCTAGATGTTCACCTATGTCTAGATGTATATACTATTTTCATGTCTAGATGTTCACCTATGTCTAGATGTATATACTATTTTCATGTCTAGATGTTCACCTATGTCTCATTGTATATAATGTGTCCATGTCTAGATGTATATCATGTTTCCATGTCTAGATGTTCACCTATGTTTAGATGTATATAACGTTACTATGTCCAGATGTGTATATAATGTTTCTATGTCTAGATATATATACATTTTCCATGTTTTGATGTATATAATGTTTCCTTGTCTAGATGTAAATCATGTGTCACGTTCCTGACCTGTTTTCTGTTGTTTTGTATGTGTGTGATGGTCAGGGCGTGAGTTTTGGGTGGGCAGTCTATGTTTTCTGTTTCTATGTTGGTTTTGGGTTGCCTGGTATGGCTCTTAATTAGAGGCAGGTGTTTTGCGTTTTCCTCTAATTGAGAGTCATATTAAGGTAGGGTGTTCTCACTGTTTGTTTGTGGGTGATTGTCTTCCGTGTCAGTGTATGTGCGCACCATACGGGACTGTTTCATTGTCGTTAGGTATTTGTAGTCTGTTCCTGTTCGTGCGTTCTTCACGTTGTATGTAAGTTCGTGTCCAGGTCTGTTTACTTCGTTTTGTTGTTTTTGTAAAGTATCAAGTGTTCTTCGTGTGTTTAGTTTCGTCTTGTTTATTAAAATTCATTATGTATTCACAACCCGCTGCATTTTGGTCTTTCGATCCTTGTCTCCTTTCCTCGTTTGAGGAGGAGGATTACGACACCCGTTACATCATGTTTCCATGTCTAGATGCTCACCTAAGTCTCGATGTATATACTATTTCCTTGTCTAGATATTCACCTATGTCTAAATGTATATAATGCTTCCATGTTTAGATGTATATGTTTCCATGTCTAGATATATATATTGTTTCCATGCATATATGTTCACCTATTTTTTACCTTTATTTAGCTAGGCAAGTTAGTTAAGAACAAATTCTTATTTACAATGACGGGATAGGAACAGTGGTTTAACTGCTCTGTTCAGGGGCAGAACAACAGATTTTTACCTTGTCAGCTCGTTGATTCCATCTAGCAACCTTTTGTTTACTGGCCCAAAGCTCTAACCAGTAGGCTACCTGCCACCGCTATGTCCAGATGGATATAATGTTCCCATGTCCAGATGTTCACCAATGTCTAGATGTATATAATGTTTCCATGTCTAGATGTTGAGATGTATATAATTTTTCCATATCTGGATGTATTTAATATTTCCATGTCAAGATGTATATAATGTTTCCATGTCAAGATGTATATAAATGTTTCCATGTCTATATTTATATAGCATTTCCTTGTCCAGATGTGTATTTAATGTGTCCATGCCTAGATGTTCACCTATGTTTAGACGTATATAATGTTTCCATGTCTAGATGTATATAATGTTTCCATGTCTAGATGTATATAATGTTTCCATGTCTGGATGTATGTAATGTTTCTATGGTTAGATGTTCACCAGTCTAAATGAATGTAATCTTTCCATGTTTAGATGTTCACCTATGTCAAGATGTATATCATTTTTCCATGTCTAGATGTATATACTATTTTCATGTCTAGATGTTCACCTATGTCTCATTGTATATGTGTCCATGTCTAGATGTATATCATGTTTCCATGTCTAGATGTTCACCTATGTCTAGATGTATATCATGTTTCCATGTCTAGATGTATTTACTTTTTCCATGTCTAGATGTATATCATGTTTCCATGTCTAGATGTATTTACTTTTTCCATGTCTAGATGTATATCATGTTTCCATGTCTAGATGTATTTACTTTTTCCATGTCTAGATGTATATAATGTTTCCATGTCTAGATGTTCACCTATGTCTAGATGTATATCATGTTTCCATGTCTAGATGTTCACCTATGTTTAGATGTATATCATGTTTCCATGTCTAGATGTATATCATGTTTCCATGTCTAGATGTATTTACTTTTTCCATGTCTAGATGTATATCATGTTTCCATGTCTAGATGTATTTACTTTTTCCATGTCTAGATGTATATCATGTTTCCATGTCTAGATGTATGTAATGTTTCCATGTCTGGATGTATGTAATGTTTCTATGGTTAGATGTTCACCAGTCTAAATGAATGTAATCTTTCCATGTTTAGATGTTCACCTATGTCAAGATGTATATCATTTTTCCATGTCTAGATGTATATACTATTTTCATGTCTAGATGTTCACCTATGTCTCATTGTATATGTGTCCATGTCTAGATGTATATAATGTTTCCATGTCTAGATGTTCACCTATGTCTAGATGTATATCATGTTTCCATGTCTAGATGTTCACCTATGTTTAGATGTATATCATGTTTCCATGTCTAGATGTATATCATGTTTCCATGTCTAGATGTATTTACTTTTTCCATGTCTAGATGTATATCATGTTTCCATGTCTAGATGTATTTACTTTTTCCATGTCTAGATGTATTTAATGTTTCCATGTCTAGATGTATATAATGTTTCCATGTCTAGATGAATATAACATTTCCATGTCCAGATGTGTATATAATGTGTCTTTGTCTAGACGTTCACCTATGTCTAGATGTATATAATGTTTCCATGTCTAGATGTATATCATGTTTCCATGTCTAGATGTATATCATGTTTCCATGTCTAGATGTATATAATGTTTCCATGTCTGGATTATGTAATGTTTCTATGGTTAGATTTTCACCAGTCTAGATGAATGTAATATTCCCATGTTTAGATGTTCACCTATGTCAAGATGTATGCAATATTTCCATGTCTAGATGTATATAGTGTTTCCATGCCTAGATGTATATAATATTTCCATGTCTAGATGTTCACCTATGTCTAGATGTATATAATGTTTCCATGTCTTAATGTTCACATACGTTTAGACGTATATAATGTTTCCATGTCTAGATGTATATAATTTTTTCATGTCTAGATGTATTTAATGTTTCCATGTCTAGATGTATATAATTTTTTCATGTCTAGATGTATTTAATGTTTCCATGTCTAGATGAATATAACATTTCCATGTCCAGATGTGTATATAATGTGTCTTTGTCTAGACGTTCATCTATGTCTAGATGTATATCATGTTTCCATGTCTGGATTATGTAATGTTTCTATGGTTAGATTTTCACCAGTCTAGATGAATGTAATATTCCCATGTTTAGATGTTCACCTATGTCAAGATGTATGCAATGTTTCTATGTCTAGTTAACATATGTTGAGATGTATATAATGTTTCCAAATCTGGATGTATTTAATATTTCCATGTCTAGATGTACAGTGGGGAGAAGAACTATTTGATACACTGCCAAAAATCCAGAAAATCACATTATATGATTTTTAAGAAATTAATTTGCATTTTATTGCATGACATAAGTATTTGATCACCTACCAACCTGTAAGAATTCCGGCTCTCACAGAACTGTTAGTTTTTCTTTAAGAAGCCCTCCTGTTCTCCACTCATTACCTGTATTAACTGCACCTGTTTGAACTCGTTACCTGTATAAAAGACACCTGTCCACACACTCAAACAGACTCCAACCTCTCCACAATGGCCAAGACCAGAGAGCTGTGTAAGGACATCAGGGCTAAAATTGTAGACCTGCACAAGGCTGGGATGGGCTACAGGACAATAAGCAAGCAGCTTGGTGAGAAGGCAACAACTGTTGGCGCAATTATTAGAAAATGGAAGAAGTTCAAGATGGTGGTCATTCACCCTCGGTCTGGGGCTCTATGCGGGATCTTACCTCGTGGGGCATCAATGATCATGAGGAAGGTGAGGGATCAACCCAGAACTACACGGCAGGACCTGGTCAATGACCTGAAGAGAGCTGGGACCACAGTCTCAAAGAAAACCATTAGTAACACACTACGCCGTCATGGATTAAAATCCTGCAGCGCACGCAAGGTCCACCTGCTCAAGCCAGCGCATGTCCAGGCCCATCTGAAGTTTGCCAATGACCATCTGGATGATCCAGAGGAGGAATGGGAGAAGGTCATGTGGTCTGATGAGACAAAAATAGAGCTTTTTGGTCTAAACTCCACTCGCCGTGTTTGGAGGAAGAAGAAGGATGAGTACAACCCCAAGAACACCATCCTAACCATGAAGCATGGAGGTGGAAACATCATTCTTTCGGGATGCTTTTCTGCAAAGTGTACAGGACGACTGCACCGTATTGAGGGGAGGATGGATGGGGCCATGTATCGCGAGATCTTGGCCAACAACCTCCTTCCCTCAGTAAAATCATTGAAGATGGGTCGTGGCTGGGTCTTCCAGCATGACAACGACCCGAAACACACAGCCAGGGCAACTAAGGAGTGGCTCCGTAAGAAGCATCTCAAGGTCCTGGAGCGGCCTAGCCAGTCTCCAGACCTGAACCCAATAGAAAATCTTTGGAGGGAGCTAAAAGTCTGTAATGCCCAGCGACAGCCCCGAAACTTGAAGGATCTGGGGAAGGTCTGTATGGAGGAGTGGGCCAAAATCCCTGCTGCAGTGTGTGCAAACCTGGTAAAGAACTACAGGAAACGTATGATCTCTGTAATTGCAAACAAAGGTTTCTGTACCAAATATTAAGTTCTGCTTTTCTGATGTATCAAATACTTATGTCATGCAATAAAATACAAATGAATCACTTAAAAATCATACAATGTGAATTTCTGGATTTTTGTTTTAGATTCCGTCTCTCACAGTTGAAGTGTACCTATGATAAAAATTACAGACCACTACATGCTTTGTAAGTAGGGAAACCTGCAAAATCGGCAGTGTATCAAATACTTGTTCTCCCCACTGTATATATATGTAAGAATGGCAATTACAACAATACTGAATGAACAATGAACACTTATTTTAACTTAATATAATACATAAATAAATTTAGTCTCAAATAAATAATGAAACATGTTCAATTTGGTTTAAATAATGCAAAAACAGTGTTGGAGAATAAAGTAAAAGTGCAATATGTGCCATGTAAAAAAGCTAATGTTTAAGTTCCTTGCTCAGAACATATGAAAGCTGGTGGTTCAATATTTCCAGTTCTTCAATATTCCCAGTTAAGAAGTTTTAGGTTGTAGTTATTATAGGAATTATTGGACTATTTCTCTCTATACCATTTATATTTCATATACCTTTGACTATTGGATGTTCTTATAGGCACAATCCAGGCGGCCCAAACTGCTGTGACACAATTTCCCTAGTTAATATTGCCTACTAACATGAATTTCTTTTAACTAAATATGCAGGTTTAAAAAAATATACTTGTGTATTAATTTTAATTATAGCCATTGATGTTTATGGTTAGGTACATTGGTGCAACGATTGTGCTTTTTTCGTGAATGCGCTTTTGTGAAATCATCCCCCGTTTGGCGAAGTTGAAGTATGCTGTGATTCGATGATGAATTAACAAGCACCGCATTGATTATATGCAACGCAGGACAAGCTAGTTAAACTAGTAATATCATCAACCATGTGTAGTTAACTAGTGATTATGTTAAGATTGATTGTTTTTTTATAAGATAAGTTTAATGCTAGCTAGCAACTTACCTTGGCTCCTTGCAGCCACAAGGTCCTTTTGATGCTGCACTCGCGTAACAGGTGGTCAGCCTGCCAGGTGGTCAGCCTGGTCAGCCTCTCCTCGTGGATTGCAATGTAATCGGCCATAATCGCTGTCCAAAAATGCAGATTACCGGTTGTTATGAAAACTTGAAATCGACCCTAATTAAATCGGCCATGCCGATTAATCGGTCGACCTCTAACTGGTGGTACAATTATATGCATGAATAACCTTGTTCAGATAATCACCCCAGTTGGCCTTTTTCTCTTCATCTAGTGTGCGCAACATTGACAATAGTGTACGGCACACCATTGTATTCACTACTGCAATGTCAACTTCTCGAGATGGGCGTTTTGATGTTTTCACGACCTGACTTTGTAGGTCCAGGCCACAGATCACTCTCACGCCCGGTTCAAATAATGCAATTTCATCATTGAAGGAGGCTTCTCGTGAGATACAGGGATGAATCCATTTTGTTTGTCCACCTGGAATGACAATGTCACGTCTGCTGTAACCAAGCATTCCTCCATGTACTCTGAGTGCTGAAGCAGATTGAGTAGAGTCTTTGCCTTTCCCTGTCCTAGCTTAAGCGCATTTCTTAGCAGCTTTACTGTATACATCAGATCTGAGGGGTCATTGTTACTTTTTGTTTGAAACTATTTATTTAATTACATTAAACCCAATGATTGGTTTTTCCAGTCTTTCATTTGTAACTAATATCGGAACCCTCAATTGTTTTCTTGCAATGACATCAGCTTTGGGATCAAGCAAACTAAAACAAATGTCCATCAACACAGAAAGGGAATTTCAGTGCCATTGGCTGCCCTCAGATCCAGTTTCTCTGTATTGCCCATAATTTCTGCCAGTGGGCTAATTTGTGTGTGCTTCTCCATTCCTCACTTATGATGAACCCCTGTGTCCCATAGTGCTAGAGTCTTTACACCCTCCATATAACACCACACTTTACATTTTTTACCAATGAGCTATGCTATATTACAATGTCCTGTGGTAGCTGGGGTAGTTGGCCCCCACTCTCTCTGTGTCATGGGACAAGGGGAGTTGTGGTCAGTCTTACATGTGGGTTGGTGCTGTTTCCAATGATCCTGTTGGCACACTTTGGAACAATAGGCAGCTTAATGACACAATGAACACAACTTAAACTCTGAGGTTCTCTTTCCCTTTGCACTGGATGGAACTAGATGTATCTGAGGTCACTCCTTGTTCCATGGTTGTGACCTCCAGGCGTTCCCCGATGGCTGTGCATTGCCTCTGCCAAATGGCTATCACTGCTACACTTGTAGCAATGCTGGCAAGTCTGTTGACCAGTCTTATAACAACTTTTGCAATTTTTTTTCTCTCTGTTGGTTGGACTTGTTTCTTTTTTTGTTAAAGCGATTCCTAAGTGAACTGTCACCCTGGTCATGCACTGACTGTACTAATGATGCTAGCTGACAGGTCAGTTCTTTTGATTGCTTTATTGCTCGCATCAATTTGACTCAGAATGGGATTGTATTTCTCTTGTTTTCAGACTGTGGTCTGTGGGGACTCTGCCTGTGCACCTTCCTCTCCGCTATCCTCACTCTGTAGAGCATTCACTCATGGGTGTGAACTTATGTAAAATCCTGTCCGTTTGCATGCATTCGCTTTCATTGCCCTGGGCAATTAGCATTTTCTCAAGCAACAGTTCATCACTGGTGTTAATATTCTGGAGATGCACTCTCATTTCTGCCCTGACATTATCATTTGTTCATTCAATAACAATGGCCTGCAGGCATTGGCTCTTGACTAATTCTGTAACATATTTCAGTCCTGATTGGGCACGAGCTGAGGCTGATAACACTTTCTGTCTCAGGTCAAAGACTCAGACTAGGAAGTCCAAGGCAGAGTATTGTGTTGCCTTAGTCAACTTGTGACACAGTTCAGTAGCATCCTTCTCTGCATAATGTGTTCTCAAGATTGGCCTTAGTGTGTAGCGTGTCATGTATGTTTTTTCCTCCAGATAACTTTCCGTCCTAAACCCTGGGCTCACATCTCTGATTACTGCTTCTATGATTTCTAATTCATGGTACCCTTTCCTCCTTTCATTTTCAATCTGATGTTCTAGACTGCTGAAGCTGAGTTTACCTTTCTGATTCTCATCTATCTATCTATGCATGAATTTTAAAGTCTTTATAACTGGACATTCTCACTCCACTCTCTCTCTGTGGCATATGCCTATCTGGAGCTGAGCCTACTTCTCCGCTGGGCTGAGGAGCCCCTCCTTTTCATCCTGCCGCAGCTCCCGTCTCTCCCCAGGAGTAGCTGTCCACTTACATTGTTGTCGCCGACCAGCTGGGACTTGTAGGCAGACTGTTTGCAGTATCCTCCCAAGTTCGATATTCCTTTGATTTCGTATTTCAGTTGAAGCAGCCATGACATTCAATCATTCTGATTCCATTAAATCCTCCATCAATTTGCACCGCAATGCGAGATTGCGCTTTCCATTTACTTCAGTCATCTACACCTCCTATTCCACAACATACACACAGGTGCCGTAAATTGTCTTCAGTTAAAGTCTATAAACTCAGCTCAATTTCATTCAACAACGTTTTCCTCTCTCGACGCATATTGTCCTACTCACGTGGCATCAACAATGCAGGCAATATAGCTACAATCCGTTAGGTGGTTAGCCCGCTAACGTTAGCTAGCTAGCTACTCTCCCAATGTCTCTCACTCGTTGTCCGTTCAAGGAATATGAGCTGGTGCTCACATGAAAATAAATCTCAGCGGTGTCTCCAAATGTGTTACCCGTTCTTTGAGCTTATTATTTAAACTACAACGCGAAAGGTACTGTTTACTAGACCTTTAAACATGTCAGCACATGTAACAGAGGAAGAAAAATGAACAAAAAGTGCCGTAAACTGTTACAGCACTTTTTGTAAATTTTTCTTCCTCTTTTCAGTCCACTTAAACTATGTTTTTTTATTTACAAATGGGATTCCCCAGAGTACCCCATAGTATAATATATAATAATATTATTATTAGTATTGGCTGGAAAACACACTGAATTTTCTAAAACTGTTTGAATGATGTCTGTGAGTATAACAGAACTCATATGGCAGGCAAAAACCTGAGAAAAAATCCAAACAGGAAGTGGGAAATCTGAGGCTGGTCGATTTTCAACCAAGCTCCCACTGAAATTACAGCGAGATATGGATGAGTTTTCACTTCCTACGGCTTCCACTAGATGTCAACAGTCTGTAGAACTTTGTCTGATGACTCTACTGTGAAGGGGGGAGTCGAAGGAGACAGGAATGAGTCACCACTTCTAATAGGTGACCATGCTTTGACCATGCGCATTCACATAAGAGCTTCACATAAGAGGGAGCTCCGTTCCATCGCTCATCTGAAGTCAATGTAATTTTCCGGTTGGAACGTTATTCAAGATTTATGTTAAAAACATTCTAAAGATTGATTCAATACATCGTTTGACATGTTTCTACGGACTGTTACGGAACTTTTGGACATTTCGTCAGGTTTTAGTGAATGCGCTCTTCTGACGTTGGATTTGTATACCAAACACGCAACAAAAATAGCTATTTGGACATAAATGATGGACATTACCGAAAAAAAACGAACATTTCTTGTGGAAGTGGGAGTCCTGGGAGTGCATTCCAACGAAGATCAGCAAAGTGAAGATTTATAATACTATTTATGAGTTTTTTGACTGCACAATTTGGGCGGGTAACTGTATGGCTTGCTTTTGTGGCTGAACGCTGTTTTCAGATTATTGAATATTGTGTTTTGCCGTAAAACTTTTTGAAATCTGACACAGCGGTTGCATTAAGAACAAGTGTATCTTTAATTCTATGTAAAACATGTATCTTTCATCAAAGTTTATGATGAATATTTCTGTTATTTGACGTGGCTCTCTGCGATTTCTCCGGACATTTTGGAGGCATTTCTGAACATGGCGCCAATGTAAACTGAGGTTTTTGGATATAAATATGAACTTAATCGAACAAGACATATATGTATTGTGTAATATGAAGTCCTATGAGTGTCATCTGATGAAGATCATCAAAGGTTAGTGATTAATTTTATCTCTATTTGTGCTATTTGTGACTCCTCTCTTTGGCTGGAAAAATGGCAGAATTTTTCTTTGAGTTGGTGGTGACCTAACAATCGTTTGTGGTGCTTTCGCTGACAAGCCTATTTGAAATCAGACACTTTGGTGGGATTAACAACAAGATTACCTTTAAAATGGTATAAGACACATGTATGTTTGAGGAATTTTAATTATGAGATTTCGGTTGTTTGAATTTGGCGCCCTGCATTTTCACTGGCTGTTGTCATATCGATCCCGTTATCGGGATTGCAGCCATAAGAATTAAGGCCCTTACACATAGAACATGTTTTGTTTAGAACAGACAACCGTTCTTTTCGATAGCAACTAATGACTTGGTCGAGTCTATAGCAACATGACCAAAAGAACTGACAACCAGATTTTTGTCCGTAATATATCTTCTGGTGAAATAATGAAATTCTATGAATTGACGTATCAAAATAAAGTTTTAATTAAAATATGTAAATCATTATTTTAATCGCGTCGTGCTGAACAATGCCAGTTACCTGTGAGTGTACAGCACTGCCTTTTGTGCCTTATTGCTTAATTATATGACAAATGTGGGCAGTATACAGTTAGGTATACTGTACCTGCTCAAATAGATAAATAACATTGACATCATACAATGACTGCTTTGTGGGAAGCATATTGTATCACTTGATGCAATAAATGTACTTTTTTATCCTAAACAGTGTTCGTCTCTCGCTCTCTTTCTCTGAAAAATGTGGGACTGTTTGTAGCAGAGCCGCCGGGAAAATGTGTGGCAAGACAGCACTTGCCACAGTACTTTTCAATCTGCAAAATGAAAGCTACAAAAATGCACTTTAGCGTTCATCTTGGCTAGCCTACTGTAGTCAGCTCAATATCTATTTTGGAAAGCAATTGTCTTAAAAGGGGCAGCATCCTGTTTTGAGATGTAAAAAATGCTGAAAGTGTAATGACTTACATTGCTAAATTATATTAAAGATATTTCTGAACACATAATAACCAAATAACCAAACTGCCTGACACCAATGCATTTAAAAACTACACCATGGTCGGGCCAGTGAGTAAACAAGCTACAGTTGAATCCTGTCAGACTACGAATAGGACCCAGAGTTTTACCTGACCAGGCCATGAGCTCAGGAAAAACTCCAGGCACCAGAAAAGAGACATACGAATATTGCCACACCACTTTTGAACCTGTGTTCCCACCTCTGGTTTGTAGATGGGTCTCCCGGTCACGATCGGCTGCGACAGAGCCTGAACTCGAACCCAATAGAGGCAATATCTCTGATTATCCTAACCTGAGCTGCTCCTGTGGTAGGTGCATGACTGCACTGCGGTGGTGCTCAGCCTCCAGACAGGTCAGTAGTCACACATTAACTTCCATTGACTCGTTTCTGAGATTGCACTGGGAGTTCCGTCAGGCGGAGTGAACGGGGTCTTTCTCCCTTTTTTACGTGATGGGGAGAGGATCTGAGCTTAGCCGCTGCAGAGCTGAATCATCGCGTTAACCTAGCTGGGTCTACTGAATTACATGCAAATTGTGTTCAGGTCTTTTAGATATGGAATGGAAATAATAAAGTGGTGGCCTGTTTCTAGTGTCCATTTTAGAACATCCTCATGTCTTATACTCCCTGCTCTGTCATTTTCTCTGAAGACCTCAGTGTCTGGGTCAGCTATGCTCCTTCCATTGGAGGCTGCTCATAACAGAGGATGTAACTGAAGTGGAGCGAGGCTGGAGCGGATAAAAAAAATTAAACAAAGTTGGAGCATCGGCCTTCTCTCCCACTCCAATTATGCCTATTCTATGGTATTTATTTAGCCTACCCCACCATTAAAAAAAAAAGTTACCTTTATTTAACAAGTCAGTTAATTACAAATTCTTATTTTCAATGACACACCGACAAATCTTTACCTTGTCAGCTTGGGAATTTGATCTTGCAACCTTTCGGTTACTATTCCAACGCTCTAACCACTAGGCTACCTGCCGCTCCATTAATGCACAGATATATTGATAGGAGTCGTCAAAAAAATAGGTCAATGTAACAGTGTTGCTTCAATCACCCTCTCCTTGCCCTAACCTGGGCTCAAAACAGGAATCCTCTGAACACAGACAACAATCACCCTCTCCTTGCCCTAACCTGGGCTCAAAACAGGAATCCTCTGAACACAGACAACAATCACCCTCTCCTTGCCCTAACCTGGGCTCAACACAGGAATCCTCTGAACACAGACAACATTCACCCTCTCCTTGCCCTAACCTGGGCTCAAAACAGGAATCCTCTGAACACAGACAACAATCACCCTCTCCTTGCCCTAACCTGGGCTCAAAACAGGAATCCTCTGAACACAGACAACATTCACCCTCGAAGCATCGTTACTTATCGCTCCATGCAGAGCAAGGGAAACAACTACTGAAAGGTCTCAGAGTGAGTGCCGTCAGTGATTGAAATGCCACACACTGCTAATTAGCCAGCCATTTCACACTGGTTACATTTGCAACAATGCTTAAGTTTTGTATCAACTGTAAAATGTGAGCACAACAGAGCCAGTTACTAGTATCTGGTCATCAATAGATTAGGAAAAAAAGTATTTGTTTTTAAACACAGTGGCCAGATAGCCTATTATCAGATATGGGTCCTTGTTAAATAGCCTATGGCAGTTTTTTTTATTCCTGTGAGCGCCGAGCAATTTTTTGCTCGGCGCTCACCGAGCAATGAGTGGGATTTCCAACAGCTCAACTCTGCTCATATACTCTGGCTCATAATAACATCCGGAACAGATTGAATGGAATGTCAAAACGCATGATACCACTCCACTCCAGCCAATACCACGAGCCTGTTCTCCCCAACCAACCTCCTGCGCCACTGTTCCATTCCTAGAAATGAGAAGAGGGGGAAATAAGGGATGTCCTTCACAGAAAGAGGAGTGAAGCCGGGTCAACAACCTCACCTGTTGAATCAGCTGCAGATATCCCTCTTTCAACTCTGACGTTTGCTCTCACAGGTGTTCCAGAACAAGGGGCAAGGAGGTCAACAAGGGTTGAAAGGTCAACAAAGTATCAACAATGGGTGTAGAATTGTGGATGTAATGGAAGTTAGATAGTATATCTATGCATCTCAGCAGTATCTCTATGGTGGCCCCACCTCTGGGTAGTCTGCAGTCGTGGCCAAAAGTTTTGAGAATGACACAAATATTCATTTTCACAAAGTTTGCTGCTTCAGTGTCTTTAGATATTGTTGTCAGATGTTACTATGGACTACTGAAGTATAATTACAAGCATTTCATAAGTGTCAAAGGCTTTTATTGACAATTACATGAAGTTGATGCAAAGAGTCAATATTTGCAGTGTTGACCCTTCTTTTTCAAGACCTCTGCAATCCGCCCTGGCATGCTGTCAATTAACTTCTGGGCCACATCCTGACTGATGGCAGCCCATTCTTGCATAATCAATGCTTGGAGTTTGTCCACCCGCCTCTTGAGGATTGACCACAAGTTCTCAATGGGATTAAGGTCTGGGGAGTTTCCTGGCCATGGACCCAAAATATGTTTTGTTCCCAGAGCCACTTAGTTATCACTTTGCCTTATGGCAAGGTGCTCCATCATGCTGGAAAAGGCATTGTTCGTCACCAAACTGTTCCTGGATGGTTGGGAGAAGTTGCTCTCGGAGGATGTGTTGGTACCATTCTTTATTCATAACTGTATTCTTAGGCAAAATTGTGAGTGAGCCAACTCCCTTGGCTGAGAAGCAACCCCACACATGAATGGTCTCAGGATGCTTTACTGTTGGCATGACACAGGACTGATGGTAGCGCTCACCTTGTCTTCTCCGGACAAGCTTTTTTCCAGATGCCCCAAACAATTGGAAAGGGGATTCATCAGAGAAAATGACTTTACCCCAGTCCTCAGCAGTCCAATCCCTGTACCTTTTGCAGAATATCAGTCTGTCCCTGATGTTTTTCCTGGAGAGAAGTGGCTTCTTTGCTGCCCTTCTTGACACCAGGCCATCCTCCAAAAGTCTTCGCCTCACTATGCATGCAGATGCACTCACACCTGCCTGCTGCCATTCCTGAGCAAGCTCTGTACTGGTGGTGCCCCGCAGCTGAATCAACTTTAGGAGACAGTCCTGGCACTTGCTGGATTTTCTTGGGCGCTCTGAAGTCTTCTTCACAACAATTGAACCGCTCTCCTTGAAGTTGTTGATGATCCGATAAATGGTTGATTTAGGTGCAATCTTACTGGCAGCAATATCCTTGCCTGTGAAGCCCTTTTTGTGCAAAGCAATGATGACGGCACGTGTTTCCTTGCAGGTAACCATGATTGACAGAGGAAGAACAATGATTCCAAGCACCGCCCTCCTTTTAAAGCTTCCAGTCTGTTATTCAAACTCAATCAGCATGACAGAGTGATCTCCAGCCTTGTCCTCATCAACACTCACACCTGTGTTAACGAGAGAATCACTGACATGATGTCAGCTGGTCCTTTTGTGGCAAGGCTGAAATGCAGTGGAAATGTTTTTGGGGGGGATTCAATTCATTTGCATGGCAAAGAGGGACTTGGCAATTAATTGCAATTCATCTGATCACTCTTCATAACATTCTGGAGTATATGCAAATTACCATCATACAAACTGAGGAAGCAGACTGTGAAAATTAATATTTGTGTCATTCTCAAAATTTTTGGCCACGACTGTACATAACTGAAATGGGGACTTTGACTTCCCAGAATGATTAAAGGGATACTGTGAGATTCTGGTAATGAAGTCATTTTTCAACTTACCCAGAGTCAGATAATCTTGTGGATAACATTTTTATGTCTGCGTGCCGTATGAAGGAAGTTAATAGGTAGTTTCGTGAAGCAATGACTGGAAGTCTACAAGTACAGTATAAATGGTATCTACGAGTTCATCTGACTCTGGGTAAGTAAAAAAATGCAGCTTAATTGCCAGAATCTTGCAGTATCCCTTTAACCTGACCTGACATTTTAATTAGATTTGGATAAAATTCAATGTACTGGGTTCTAGGAATCTAGAAAGCACCATACAAATACTCCAAAATGTATTCAAGACAGTTGTATGCAACAATGTTAAACTTCTCACTCAGACCAGAACTCCACAGCTTGATAGCTCTGCCACTGTTAGGATTCTTAGCTCACAGCGAAGATGATGAAACCCTGTGACAGACATATCCAGTCTGTGGGTAAAGGTTTAAAACAGATTAGTAGTATTGTACATGGCCCCAAACAGAATCTACTTGTTACCTCTCCCTCATATCTGACTAGACAAAATAGATATTAGTTATAGTTGGGCTAGTAAGAGTGATGACACCCCCCATTGCTTACACTGACCCAGATCGTTCAGTACATTGGGGCGGGGGTATCAAGAAATGATCATCAGCACCAACACTATACTTCTGAGGTTGTGGTCACAATTTAGTCAGGTTGCAGATAGACAAATACGTGGTAGAAATGGAATAGAGCAAACAAGTTTCCCTTTGATTTTATGATTATATTTCAGCATCTTTTCTTGGAAATGGGGTAGAAAAAAAATAAGATATATATATATAAATATATACACACACACACCGACTAAGACTAAATGTCAATCGCTACACCACTCCTGCAGGTAAACAGTTGACGACCCCACCCCCCCCAAAAATAATCCCTTGAACGACCCTACACCCCTCTCCATCGATTCCTGTATTCAAAGTCCCCTCACCCAATCAGCAAGTAGAAGAGCAAATTTGGGAACAATCAGAGTTCATGTCGCTCCTTTACCTGGCTGTAGGTGTTCATGAATCAAAAAATAAGTATTAACTTCAAAAAAATATCTGACATTTGACATCCTTTAGCGATAATAGTCTGTAAAGTTTTCCTGAGCCAACTCTGATGCCAGCTCTGATCATTATTTGGGGGCCTCAGCTTCTTTCTAACAGTATCATTAAGGTGTTCTACTCCGATTGGTTTATTACCTCAGAATAAAACTAAAATCCATTCGGTAATTGACGATGAACAACAATGCCTACTAAAAAGAGTACACAGGCCAGTCACTTCCTCCCAGTGGAATGATGGGTAATGAAGTTCATCCACAGTTCGGTGTCCCCAAATAGGGGCATGGTCTAATTCCAAAATAAAAAAAGCCCAGGAGTAGCGGCCTGTAACATCCTCCCGGGTCACTGGTGAAATGGGCATGGTCTGAAGATAGAAAATGCATGGCTTAGTTCCTTTCCTGCACAAATACAGTCTCCTGTGGACAAAGCCCCGCCTCCTGCAGTGTGACGTCATAGTCCAAGTGGGCCAGCTTCCGTCGGGGGAAGTTGGTGACGAGCTCGAAGCGTTCGTTGGGGTAGCCCTTCGACTGGACATGTCTAACCAGAGCCTGGAGGGGGGTGGAGGACACAGTTGAAGGTAGGTAACGCTTTACTAAATAATGCTTTATAACTGCTTTATAAAGAGTTATATGCATGTATGAGCCTTTATAATGTCTTATAATATCTTAATGTACACTACATGACCAAAAGTATGTGGACACCTGCTCATCAAACATCTCATTCCAAAATCATGGCCATTAATATGGAGTTAGTCCCCTGTGCTGCTATAACAGCCTCCACTCTTCTGGGAAGGCTTTCCACTAAATGTTAGAACATTGCTCTGGGACTTGCTTCCATTCAGCCACAAGAGCATTAGTGAGGTCAGGCACTGATGTTGGGCTATTAGGTCTGGCTCACAGTTGGTGTTCCAATTCATCCCAAAGGTGTTCGATGGGGTTGAGGTCAGGGCTCTGTGCAGGCCAGTCAAGTTCTTCCACACCGATCTCGACAAACCATTTCTGTATGGACCTCGCTTTGTGCACGGGGGCATTGTCATGCTGAAACAGGAAAGGGCCTTCCCCAAACTGTTGCCGGACAGTTGGAAGCACTGAATTGTCTAGAATGTCATTGTATGCTGTAGAGTTAAGATTTCCCTTCACTGGAACTAAGGGGCCTAGCCCGAACCATGAAAAACAGCCCCAGAACATTATTTAGTCCGTTGGACAGCCAGATGGTGAAGCGTGATTCATCACTCCAGAGAACATGTTTCTACTGCTCCAGAGTCCAGAGTCCAAGCTTTACACCACTTGCGTATGGTGATTTTAGGCTTGTGTGCGGCTGCTCGGCCATGGAAACCCATTTCATGAAGCTCCCGACGAACAGTTCTTGTGCTGACTTTGCTTCCAGAGGCAGTTTGGAACACAGTAGTGAGTGTTGCAACCGAGGACAGCTCACAACCCGTTCTGTGAGCTTGTGTGGCCTCCCATTTTGCAGCTGAGCCATTGTTGCTCCTAGACGTTTACACTTCACAATAACAGCACTTATAGTTGACCGGTGCAGCTCTAGCAGGGCAGAAATTTGACAAACTGACTCGTTGGAAAAGTGGCATCCTATGATGATGCCACGTTGAATGTCACTGAGCTCTTCAGTAAGGTCATTCTACTGCTAATATTTGGCAATGGAGTGCTCAACACATTGCTGTGTGCTCAATTTTATACACCTGTGAACAACAGGTGTGGCTGAAACAGCTGAATCCACAAATTTGAAGGGGTGTGTGTCCACCTACTTTTTTATATATAGTGTACCGGGGGTTGGGATCAGCTGCATTTCCACTCAGTCAATTCAGGTGATGAATTGAACATCAATTCTTGAACTGGAAATTGACCAGGATTTTGATAAATTCAATTCATGAAGAAAAAAATGTAACACAAGGCCTAGAACAAGAGTACATTCTCACCATAAGCTTGGCCTTGGACGACAGGGCGATCTGCTCTCTCTGTCCGTCTGGATAGCGCAGCATCAGTCTGGCCTTGGGACCTGGACACACAATACAGAAAGAGTGCAGTCAGAGTAGGGACGGATGAAGACGTAAATCGTAGATACACACATACAATCTAGACACTTGAACATGATGCACAGACACACACACACGCATCATTTTAGTACCATTGTCATCAAGGCGGTCGAGGTCGGAGGTGTCCGTCTTAACAGATTTGGAGCTTTGGCCCGTTGAGGTGCGATGGTTCTCCCCAGAACGATGCTCTGAGTCTGGGTCGGCCTGGGAGCGGGCCGGCGCAGCAGCCAGAGGCTCCAGGTGGTTCTTTTTGCTCTCCTCTTTCCTGTGGCTGTTCTCTTTGTGAGGGGACTTCCTGTGACGGGCAGGTGGGCTGTCCGGCTGTGGCGGGGGCTGGGGGGCTACAGCTGCAGATGTGGGAGGGGCTGGTCCAGGAGGGGTGTCTCCGCCCGTGGAGCAGGAGCTGCCCTCCTGGGGATCTGTTGTCTCGTTGTCCGAGCCGTCGACAGAGATGAGGCCCTCGCTGTCGGAGAAGGGCTCCTCGTCTGAGTCTCCATCCGAGTCTACCTCTACAGAGTGGGGGGAGTCGGGGAGGTCGGGGGCGGAGGACGACTCATAGTGGGTCTCCTGGAGGGAGGCTTTGATGGCTGCCTCCAACTGGCTGTCCTCACTGGCGTCTATCAGACTTTCCTGGGATAAAACAGGCCGAGAAGACAGACATGGAGAAAGAGAACAGAGGTGTGAGATAGACAGAAGTGATAGAGAGAGAGTGAACAGAGTGAG
Organism: Salvelinus fontinalis; assembly: GCF_029448725.1. Taxonomy (NCBI): domain Eukaryota; kingdom Metazoa; phylum Chordata; class Actinopteri; order Salmoniformes; family Salmonidae; genus Salvelinus; species Salvelinus fontinalis. The sequence goes on along the minus strand of NC_074690.1, from coordinate 23,304,343 downwards.
AGAATAAAGTGATAATGTGACTGGAATGAGCAATATGGACAGTATTTAATAAGAAAGAGAGGGAGAGAGATAGCGATAGAAAAATAGAGAGTGAGCAGAGACTCACGGAGCGGGCCCGTTTGGCCGGGGGCGGGTGGCTGGACGCTGGGCCGTCTAGCTGGCCGTGTTCCGTCAAGAAGCCCGTCACCTGTTCCAGAAACGACGCAACATCCAACTGGTTCCACTCCACCATCTTCTGACCTGCAGAACGGTCAAACACGAGCATCGTCAGTCATACCTTTTTAGTATTAGTAACTGTTTAAACACTCAGACTCAGAGCAGGCCTCACCTGTGCGGGGGTCCAAAATGGAGATATAGGGAAACTTATTGAGCTTGTAGAACTGGATATACCTCTGGCCCTCTTCACTGTCATGGTACACCTGTCAATACAGACATGTGCACACAAACACATAAACTGCACAGACACACAGCAGGCTAGCTCGACTCTACGGCACACAGTGCATACGCGCGCGTGGATGTGACAGCTTGTGTATGCATGAGAGTAATGAAGGAGAAAAACAAAAAGTTACAGTAGATAGTTTTTCATCCAATCGGCAAACTGATTTTTATGCGAATATTCTAAAATCTGCATAAAGAAAATGTGCATTTTCCCACCAGTGGTGTTTCTACCAAACTGACATGTTGCAGATAAAAATCAGTGCGTGATGACGTAGTGCACACAAAACGTACTTTTTCGCTTAAGTTTTTATGTACTAAGTTCAATGTGTTTCCATCGCATTTTCAACTCAAACGATAGTTTTTTCACAAAAATAGTTACATTAAATAGCAAATGTGCCTCCTCTGGTCTTAGCGCCAACGTTTAGCCAACAGCTGGCAGTACGCAGTGTGGGTAGGCAGTACGCAGTGTGGGTAGGCAGTACACAGTGCATTCGGAAAGTATTCAGACCGCTTGACTTTTACCATTTTGTTACACTACAGCCTTTTTCTTAAATTGATACAATGTATGTTTTTCCTCATCAATCTACACACAATACCCCATAATGACAAAGCGAAAACAGGTTTTTGAATTTCTTGCAAATGTATTTCAAATAAAAAACAGAAATAGCTTTTTTTTTTTACAAGTATTCAGACTTATGCAATGAGACTCGAAATCCTGTTTCCATTAATCATCCTTGAGATGTTTTTACAACTTGGAGTCCACCTGTGGTAAATTCAACTGATTTGACATGATTTGGAAAGGCACACACCTGTCTATATAAGATGTCACAGTTAACGGTGCATGTCAGAGCAAAAACCAAGCCATGAAATCAAAGGAATTGTCCGTAGAGCTCCGAGACAGGATTGTGACGAGGCACAGATTTGGGGAAGGGTACGAAAACATATCTGCAGCATTGAAGGTCCCCAAGAACACAGTGGCCTCCATCATTCTTAAATGGAAGAAGTTTGGAACCACCAAGACTCTTCCTAGAGCTGTCCGCCCGGCCAAATTAAGCAATCGGGGGAGAAGGGCCTTCATCAGGGAGGTGACCAAGAACCTGATGGTCACTCTGACAGCGCTCCAGAGTTCCTCAGTGGAGATGGGAGAACCTTCCAGGAAGGAACACCATCTCTGCAGCACTTCACCAATCAGGCCTTTATGGTAGAGTGGCCAGACGGAAGCATCTCCTAGGAAAAAAGGCACGACAGCCCACTTAAGGACTCTCAGACCATGAGAAAGAAGATTCTCTGGATTAAGATTAAAATCTTTGGCCTGAATGCCAAGCGTCACTTCTGGAGGAAACCTAGCACCATCCCTATGGTGAAGCATGGTGGTGGCAGCATCTTGCTGTGGGGATGTTTTTCAGCAGCAGAGACTAGTCAGGATCGAGGCAAAGATCAACGGAGCAATGTACAGAGAGATCCTTGATGAAAACCTGCTCAGGACTTCAGACGGGGGCGAAGGTTCACCTTTCAACAGGATAACAACCCTAAGCACACAGCCAAGACAACGCAGGAGTGGCTTGGGGACAAGTCTCTGAATGTCCTTGAGCTGCCCAGCCAGAGCCCGAACTATAAACCTGATCAAAAATCTCTGGAAAGACCTAAAAATAGCTGTGCAGCGACGCTCCCCATCCAACCTGACAGAGTTTGAGAGGATCTTCAGAGAAGAGTGGGAGAAACCCCCCAAGTACAGGTGTGGCAAGCTTGTAGCGTCATACCCAAGAAGACTCAAGGCTTTAATCGCTGCCAAAGGTGCTTCAACATAGTACTGAGTAAAGGGTCGGAATACTAATACACACACACTGTTTTTGCTTTGTCATTATGGGGTAGTGTGTGTAAGTTGATGAGGGGGAAAAAAATATTTAATACATTTCAGAGTAAGGCTGTAACGTAACAAAATGTGGAAAAAGTCAAGGGGTCTGAATACTTTCCGAATGCACTGTATACTGCCCATCCACACTGCGTACTGCCCATCAACACTGCCCATCCACACTGCGTACTGCCCATCCACACTGCGTACTGCCCATCCACACTGCGTACTGCCCATCCACACTGCGTACTGCCCATCCACACTGCGTGCTGCCCATCCACACTGCGTACTGCCCATCCACACTGCGTACTACCCATCCACACTGCGTACTGCCAGCTGTTGGCTAAAGCGTAGGTGCTAAGACCAGAGTAGTCACATTTGCTATTTAATGCAACTACTTTTGTGGACTTCACTCGCATAAAACTGTGGATGGAAACTTGGTTATTAACTTCTTCTGAATGGTAAGCCGACATTTCAAATCAATCCACGATTGTGCACCCCAATATATATCAAATTTTATTAGTCACATGCGCCGAATACAACAGGTGTAGACCTTACAGTGAAATGCTTACTTACAAGCCCCTAACCAACAATGCTGTAAAAAAATATATGAATAAGAAATAAAAGTAACAAGTAATTAAAGAGCAGCAGTAAAATAACAATAGGGAGACTATATACAGGGGGGTACCAGTACAGAGTCAATGTGCGGGGGTACAGGTTAGTTGAGGTAATATGTACATGTAGGTAGAGTTAAAGTGACTATGCATAGATGATGAACAGAAAGTAGCAGCGGTGTAAAAAAAAAAAAAAAAGGGGGGGGGCAATGCAAATAGTCTGGGTGGCCATTTGACTAGATATTCAGGAGTCTTATGGCTTCGGGGTAGAAGCTGTTTACTGGGCCGTATGCAATACCCTCTGTAGTGCCTTGCGGTCGGAGGCCGAGCAGTTGCCATACCAGGCAGTGATGCAACCAGTCAGGATGCTCTCGATGGTGCAGCTGTAGAACCTTTTGAGGATCTGAGGACCCATGCCAAATCTTTTCAGTCTCCTGAGGGGGAATAGGTTTTGTAGTGCACTCTTCATGACTGTCTTGTGTGCTTGGACCATGTTAGTTTGTTGGTGATGTGGACACCAAGGAACTTGAAGCTCTCAACCTCCTCCACTACAGACATGCTTTTAAGTTATGTATCCAGTAGGTCCCTCAGGTCCTCTGGCACTGGACTTTTAACTATCCCAAAGCCTAGGACCAAGAGGCATTGAGAGGCAGCTTTCAGTTACTATGCCCCATGCCTCTGGAATAGCCTGCCAGAGATCCTGAGGTGGGCCGAAACTGTGGACATATTTAACACATTTTTTGCTTTGCTTTTCCTTAGGGTCATTTTTTAGTCTTTCAGTTTCAAATTGTTATTATTTTGTTTTTGTTTCCCTCTTATGTTTCTTGTGTAGTAAATATTTCAGTTTTTATTTACATTGTTAATTCGTTTTTTCCTGTCAAGTGCATTGTGTTGCATTCATGTCTGAAATGTGCTATATAAAGCTTGACTTGATGTGCAAGTGCACGTTCATCTCCGTCTGTGTGCACACTGCATACCTGCCAGAATATGAAGTGCTCCCTGATGATGGTCCGGACCGCGTCGTTGCTCCACACGTCTCTGTTGAGACACTGGCAGGCAAAGTCCTGCACATTCTGGATGTTGATCATCAGCCACTTGTTCTCCAGCTGACCACAGTCCTTCGCCTAGAGAGAGAAAGGAGCCGGACAGGTATGAGCAATTTGGTAATAGCTCCACCGTGCCCTCTGGCAAGCTCGGTGGAATTGTTGCCGTACTGCTTAGAAACCCATCCAATCCTTTCAGCTAAGGGTGGTTTGGATGAGGGTCGACTGACAGTCCTCCAGGTCTAGGGAGCTTGGGTGTCCAGGGGGAGGGGGCTCCTCACCGTCTCGAAGCTGCCTTTGTGCATGAGCTCAACGGGGGGCCGGAACAGGTCCGCCAGGGTGCTGAGCTTCTTGTCCACCGCACTGCCGTTCCTCAGCTCCTGCTCCTGGCGGACTGAGGGAGGGCAGAGAAGCCGTTAGCGTTTACATTGAACTCCAAAAGTATTGGGATAGTGACACATTTCTTGTTGTTTTGGCTCTGACTCCAGCCCTTTGGATTTGAAATCATACAATGACTTTTGGAGCTCACCGTAAAAGAAAACCTGACTATGATCACAACACAAGTACAGCTTTAAGTAGTGCTATGCCTGATGGCTGTTTGGCACAATTCAGGAACATGGATTTAGCACACAAACCCCCATTCTATGCAAACACACACACACCTACACAAGGACCGGTAGGCTACTTACTTGTTTCTGTTTGGAAGTCCCTAAAACCGTCAAATATGGACCGGGCAGGTCTTCGTCGCTTTGGTGCTGCGAGAGTTATGGATGCAGAGAGAGAGTGACAGACAGTTAGATGGACTTAGATGGCTACAGGGGGAAACAGAGAAGGAGCGCCATTGAGATCCATTAGGATCAAGTTGTAGTCAGGTAAGCTAAATGATGGGTTGGCACTTTAGTACTGTACCTCCAAACATAGGCTCTGGCTCTACCAGTATGTCCTGCTTCTGAGGGATGGGCGCCCGCACTTGGTCACTACAAAAACAGACAATATTAAACTTCAACTCCAGGAGAGCAGACCTTTCTTTTTCTTATTAACATGCTTTTAATTAAAAACAGCAGGGACAGTATTGGCGATCTCTCAAAGTATGGGTTTGTTTCAACACAGGCTCCATATCAGGACTCTGCAGTGATGGAGCAGGCCACTGACTCACTCTGCAGGGGGAGCTCTGCTGCTAGAGGCCCCTGCTGAACTGGAGCTGGTGCTGGGCTCCTCTGCGATCCCCCCTCCATCCAGGAACATGGTCACTGCCATTTCTAGATTGTTGTTGCATGCTTCTAGCATATGCTTCCCCACACTCTCTGTGGCACCTGGGAGAGTGTAGTAGCATGCATGGACACGGACACACACACACAGAAATGTCAAATGTGGATGTTAAAAAAGTTACCCGATTTAAATCTGAAATATATTTTGATGCATTGAATAATTTGTTGGTTGACTTAATCCCTATTATGAAATTTTTCCGAGCTCTGAACCCCAAGGATCACGCCAAAAAAAATCGGGCGGTTGTGCGCATGCGTTGTTCTTGTTTGAGAAACGCACTGGCAAAACAGAATAATGTCTGGTACTTTCACTATGTGAACGGTTCATCTCCGTGCATGGTAATCAAAAACTGCGTAAAATGATGTGCAATTTACATGCAATCTAAACTTTAATGCAAACATTGCTGCATCTTTAGATGGTTAGACTTTATCATGTTCGTTTCACTTTTCAAGTATACTCGACAGAGAACATGGATACTATCACAAAAAACGGGATGTATTTGGCCAAATTGACATCTATATCGACATAATATAGAATAAATCAATTACCATCTCAGCCATGCAAACTTTGTGTAACTTTAGCAGAAAGAGACTGGTCCGGTGCTTCTTGAACATGACATGCGGGAGATATTCCAGCCACCATTGCGTTATAAGGCGGAACCTAGGCTAGGTTAGCTCGACTAGATCGATGTTATGTTGTACCCAACGCCCATTCCACTAAAACGAGAAAACATGGCTAACGTTAGCTATTGCACCTCCAGAGAGTCTAAATTACTTTTGTGGAAACTCTAGAAAGCATTTTTTTGCGTCAGGCATCATCCCAAGACAATTCTAGTCTTTCCTGTGGGTCATTTTTGTTAAGTTAGATGCTCCATTCTGGTGATCACACACACACACACACACTTGACGATCGTGTGCTCCAGTTCGTTTTTCCCTTGATGACAGGGGGCAGTAAGCATTGATGCCCCGTCAGTTTCCTGCGCAGCCTTCTGTGATGCTTGGGCGACATTACTATTTTTGGAACATAACTGATTACCAATGAACATTGCAAGAATTAAAGGAAAAATTGAATTGTACCTGTAATCGCTGTGAACTGTTGTATTAACCCATTCACCGCCGGAGCTGATCCATCCCCGAGCGCCGCCATCTTACCGCGACCAACAACAACACAAATGATGCGCGTACGTACTGCCGTTCTGTACTCGCGAGCTTTGTCTAGATGTGACACACAAAGACTCGTGTTCGATTGTGGGTAATGTATTTCATTGCCCTGTCTCTGGTTTGACTACATTGGCTGAATAGTAGGCCCATTCAGTATAGGGGAAACTACTCTGAAAATATAGTTTTATAATTACATACACTAAAGCTACACTTAAGAAAATGTGTTTACTTAACTAACTTTACTTTGAAAAAGCAGTTCACTACTACTATGTGAAAAATTATCATATCTAAAGACTAAATTGCAAGAACACATCACTCTGGAGTCAGATGTTGACAGAATTTTGTGTATTAAACACAAAAACTGTTTCAAATGAGAATTAGGCAGGTCTGATGCAAAAAGAAAATAAGGAAATTATCTACCCATTTTATTTTTGCCAAAAAAGTAGTGTAGTTGCAATAGTTATTTACACCCCTTGAGGCTGCTGAGGGGCTCATAAATGACTAACGGAGCAAATGGAATGGAATCAAAAACATGGAAACAATGTTTGATACCATTCCACTTATTCTGCTCCAGCCATTACCATGAGCCCGTCCTCCCCAATTAAGGTGCCACCAACCTCCTGTGCACTACATGGCTGAAAAGTGATGACTTATTGAAAACACTACCAATATTCAAATTTAAACTACTGCAAAATGTAGTTAAATTACTAGTTAAACTACAAGGGTATCCTTTTAAGTGGAACGCATTTTCAGTAAAAAAAATGTGTTGTGTGGCATTGTTCTCTGAACCCGTCGTGGGGCAGAAATCCCTTGTATAGAACTGTCAACTTGTCTAGCAAAGGGAGGAGTCAATAGTTGAAATAATATACATTGCATTTCCATCTGTAACATTCTAAATGTTGCACCCTCTTGAATAAGGCCAAGTTATATTGGTAACATTTCACTCAAGAGATAATAGAAGTTGTCCCTAACCACTGATACAGGGTCATTCCACTACTGGTTTAGGTTCAAATCTGATTTTGGGTACAGAAAGTTTCTGATCCTAGATCTGTGGTTAGGGGCAACTTCTGCGTCTGTTGGTGTACTACATGGAGATACAGATCCTGAGCAATCTGGTAAATAAAAGTTTACAACAAACACACTCCTTCCCTTCCACATAACACACAGACATTCACTCAGACAGACCCCACTGATCCAAGTCAATAGGTAATCTGAGCCCATTTCTGCTCACGAACACTGTTCACTTCTGTTCCAAGTTTCCCTTGAAGTGTACCAGTAAGTGCAAACTATACGTGCCTCCATAAATGTACAGTGGGGCAAAAAAGTATTTAGTCAGCCACCAATTGTGCAAGTTCTCCCACTTAAAAAGATGAGAGAGGCCTGTAATTTTCATCATAGGCACACTTCAACTATGACAGACAAAATGAGAAGAAAAAAAATCCAGAAAATCACATTGTAGGATTTTTTATGAATTTATTTGCAAATTATGGTGGAAAATAAGTATTTGGTCAATAACAAAAGTTTCTCAATACTTTGTTATATACCCTTTGTTGGCAAGGACAGAGGTCAAACGTTTTCTGTAAGTCTTCACAAGGTTCACACACTGTTGCTGGTATTTTGGCCCATTCCTCCATGCAGATCTCCTCTAGAGCAGTGATGTTTTGGGGCTGTTGCTGGGCAACACAGACTTTCAACTCCCTCCAAAGATTTTCTATGGGGTTGAGATCTGGAGACTGGCTAGGCCACTCCAGGACCTTGAAATGCTTCTTACGAAGCCACTCCGTTGACCGGGCGGTGTGTTTGGGATCATTGTCATGCTGAAAGACCCAGCCACGTTTCATCTTCAATGCCCTTGCTGATGGAAGGAGGTTTTCACTCAAAATCTCACGATACATGGCCCCATTCATTCTGTCCTTTACACGGACCAGTCGTCCTGGTCCCTTTGCAGAAAAACAGCCCCAAAGCATGATGTTTCCACCCCCATGCTTCACAGTAGGTATGGTGTTCTTTGGATGCAACTTAGCATTCTTTTTCCTCCAAACACGACAAGTTGAGTTTTTACCAAAAAGTTCTATTTTGGTTTCATCCGACCATATGACATTCTCCCAATCTTCTTCTGGATCATCCAAATGCTCTCTAGAAAACTTCAGACGGGCCTGGACATGTACTGGTTTAAGCAGGGGGACACGTCTGGCACTGCAGGATTTGAGTCCCTGGCGGCATAGTGTGTTACTGATGGTAGGCTTTGGTCCCAGCTCTCTGCAGGTCATTCACTAGGTCCCCCCGTGTGGTTCTGGGATTTTTGCTCACCGTTCTTGTGATCATTTTGACCCCACAGGGTGAGATCTTGCGTGGAGCCCCAGATCGAGGGAGATTATCAGTGGACTTGTATGTCTTCCATTTCCTAATAATTGCTCCCACAGTTGATTTCTTCAAACCAAGCTGCTTACCTATTGCAGATTCAGTCTTCCCAGCCTGGTGCAGGTCTACAATTTTGTTTCTGGTGTCCTTTGACAGCTCTTTGGTCTTGGCCATAGTGGAGTTTGGAGTGTGACTGTTTGAGGTTGTGGACAGGTGTCTTTTATACTGATAACAAGTTCAAACAGGTGCCATTAATACAGGTAACGAGTGGAGGACAGGGGAGCCTCTTAAAGAAGAAGTTACAGGTGTGTGAGAGCCAGAAATCTTGCTTGTTTGTAGGTGACCAAATACTTATTTTCCACCATAATTTGCAAATAAATAAATAAAAAATCCTACAATGTGATTTTCTGGATTTTTTTCTCATTTTGTCTGTCATAGTTGAAGTGTACCTATGTTGAAAATTACAGGCCTCTCTTATCTTTTTAAGTGGGAGAACTTGCACAATTGGTGGCTGACTAAATACTTTTTGCCCCACTGTATATGCATGGGCTTTTCACTTTGATGGAAATATGATTACAGACTGTCATATTTTCCTTTACATAATCTGAATGTCACCACCACTGAATGTTAGTTGTTTTTTACAGCGATAAGATTTACTTATGGACTAATACACTGAACAAAAATTGAAACGCAGCATGTCAAGTGTTGGTCTCATGTTTCATGAGCTGAAATTTTCCATAACCACAAAAAGCGTATTTCTCTGAAATTGTGCATGAATTTGTTTACATCTGTTAGTGAGCATTTCTCCTTTGACAAGATAATCCATCCACCTGACAGGTGTGGCATATCAAAAAGCTGATTAAACATGATCATTTCACAGGTGCACCTTGTGCTGGCGGGAATAGAAGTCCACTCTAAAATGTGCAGTTTTGTTACACAACACAATGCCACAGATGTCTCTCGTTGAGGGAGTGTGCAATTGGCATGCTGAGAGCAGGAATGTCCACCAGAGCTGTTGCCACAGAATTGAATGTTCATCTCTCTACCATAAGCCGACTGCAATGTCATTTTAGAAAATTTGGCAGTTCGTCCAACCAGCCTCAACCACAGACAATGTGTACGGCGTTGTATGGACGAATGGTTTGCTGAAGTCAACGTTGTGAACAGAGTTACCCATGGTGGCCGTGGGGTTTTGGTATGGGCAGTCATAAGCTACAGACAACACAATTACATTTTATCAATGGCAGTTTGAATGCACAGGGATACCGTGACAAAATCCTGAAGCCCATTGTCGTGCCATTCATCCGCCTCCATCACCTCATGTTTCAGCATAATGCACGGCCCCATGTTGCAAAGATCTGTACACAATTCGTGGAAGATGAAAATATACCAGCTCTTCCATGGCCTGCACACGTCACCTGTTGAGCATGTTTGGAATGCTCTGGATTGACATGTACGACAGCATGTTCCAGTTCCCGCCAATATCCAGAAACTTCTCACAGCCATTGAAGGAGTGGGACAACATTCCACAATCAGCCTGATCAACTCTATGCGAAAGAGATGTGTTGCACTGCATGAGGCAAATGGTCACACCAGATACTGACTGGTTTTCTGATCCCCACCCCTACCTTTTTTCTTAGGTATCTGTGTCCAACAGATTTATATCTATATTCCCAGTCATGTGAAACCCATAAATTAGGATGTAATTTATTTATTTTAATTGACTAAATGTCCTTATATGAACTGTAACTCTGTAAAATATTTGTAATGGTTTATTTTTCAGTAGAGCTCAGACTGCAGATTAATTTGAATCAGGACATTGTAAATAATCAAACTTGGTCTTTGACCCTTTCAAAACAAATCCATTTAAGAAATGAAATAAAAACAAATGAATCAATGAAACAGTTGAGAACAAATCTTATAGCAAAAAAATCCCACTCTTCACATGTGGTTATACTCTCTGGTAATTGGGTCATGTTCATCAGTCAAGAAACACAAAACAGAGTGAAACATCTGCTCTTGTGCAAGAACCACTTGTTTCAGTTTTGCCCCATTGCAAAATGCTCTGCTACATTTTTTCCTAACGCACAAACCCCTGGTTTGTTTCTTGGTGCAACCATGATTTGGCATTCAGAACAGCACAGCACATTTGCTTTATTGTCCCGAAGTGGACCCGTTTCAGAGTATGCTTCTTTGTGACAGGGTGTGAATTAAGTTCAATACTTCATTGAACAACAGATACAGCATCTGTTTAACATAGCTACAATCTGAGGGAACCTTAGTGTTATGGTGAGCTAAATATCCCCTTGGCAACCCCACCAAGTATCATACACACCAACACACCCTGTGTTAGCACCACTAAAGGCAGCAGCTAACCAGTGTCACATTTAGTATAGTCTTATTTAAAAAAAAATGTCTGGCAAGTTTAGACCTTCCTGAAGGAAATGTGATGAACACTCAAATAAACCATCAGAAATACCTTTATCCCACCTCCTTGTAATTTCAAAGGGAAAAAGACAGACTGCCTTCTTTTACATCCCTCCAGACAAAAGGACAATCAGCCAGAGCAATTATTCCCTACTCCACATCCAAAGGGGGAAAAGAAGGGGGGGGGGGTCCTTCTGAAATCCCTGCAGCTCCCACTCCTCCCAGCCAGTCCAATTCTGACAATAAATTAATATGCATTAACACAATAGCATAGGTTAAATGGTCATTGTAAGTGTGTACATGTGTGTTTTACATGAGACGGTAAGGCAAGTGAAAAGTGAAGGTCGGAATGCATGTGGTATACAAGGACACTCGTCTGTATCTGTAGGTGTGTGCCTGTGGTGAATGAGTGTGTGCAGTAAGCACAGGTCCATTTTGCAGTTGCAGGGGAAGAAAAATGAGTGGATGGACCCCGAGGTGGGGGTGTGAGGTGTGGCCCGGTCAAAAGCGGATGAATGTGGCGTCGATCTGGCGTACGGAGGGCAGAGCCAGCATGATCTTCCTGCGATATTGGGGGTCCTTCTGTAAGGGGTTCCTTTCCAGGTACACCGTCTCCAGGGCCTTGGAACTCTTCAGCTCATCCAGATCTGACCAGTTCTCTAGAAGATTATCATTCATCTGGGAAAGAGGAGTTGATATGCTGATTAGAAAATGTATTTGAATCACAACAGACCTAGTCATTCCTCCAACAAGTAACAGTGCTCCATTTATTATAAACTAGGTGGTTCGAGCACCGAATGCTGATTGGTACCATGATTATGAAAATATTTGAACTGCTCTAAATTACATTGGTGACTAGTTTATAATAGCAATAAAGCACCTCAGGTGTTAGTGGTATATTGCAAATATACCACAGCTAAGGGCTATATCCTGGGACGCGTTGCGTCGTGCATAAGAACAGCCCTCAGCTGTGGTATATTTGCCATATTCCACAATCGTTAAGCCCTTATTGCTTAAATGACTCTTTCTCTTCCCTATTCACCATGAACCTTAAATCCCTTTTTCTCTTACCCAGAATTCCTGTAGGTCTGTTAGATGGCTGATGTTTTCGATTTTCTTTACCCGGTTGGCTGCGATGTCCAGAGTTGTGAGCTTTTTCTGTATGTGGCCAAACAGCATCAAAATTGACACACTTCGATTTCTGAAACAATTCTTGGCATTGAACTAGCTTGCAAACACTGATTCCACATGAACTTTGCAATAACTACAGTACATGTAATCGCAAATGACTACATGCATTGGCTGTGTGTGGAACATTTTACCACATCACTACATTGGTTTATTGGGCTTCCATAAACATTGCATTCCTGGGGTAATTTCATTGGTCGCCATGGTAATGTGCATGGCCCTACAGTCGTGCGGTTGCCTTTGACAGTGACTCACATTGTTCTCCAGGCCCTCAATGACCTCGATGCCGTTGTGACTCAGGTAGAGTTCCTTCAGGTTGACCAGACCCTGCAGACCCTCCATCTTGGTGATGCGGTTACTCTGAAGAGAAAGGAACACAACATATCCTCAGAGACCAAAATCCACTTGTCTCTCATATTGTATCATCATGAGTAGATGTGTTTCTACAGTTCAGGGTGACTAAACAGCACACAACAGAGTTGGGTCACTAAAGCAAGAAAATGTGCATTTAACATTTCTGCAGTGTTTCCAAACATTAAAGGAAGCAGTGGTGAGGTGTGTGTCAGGGTCAATTTAGAAAGCAAACCGAATTACAATTATTCTCAATTGAAAATTGGAATACTTCCAGAATTTACCCAAACCATGGTGTGTATGTGTGTGAGATAAATACATACCTGGATGCTGAGGACTGTCAGATTGTGAAGGCCTTCCAGATGCTGCAGCTGAGTGATCTTATTGGTGCCCAGAAACAGACTCGTCAACGAGGACAGCCCGTCCAAGTTCTCTATTAGCTGGAAACAACAAGGCATGTACACAAGTTAGGTCAAGTAATCATTCCTCACCTCTTTAAAGCAACAATGACTTTCTGGTGCAGAGTGGCAACCAATTATGAGACAATACACAAACCAAATCTATACCAATGCAAAGACATTATGTTCTACACATTCCAATTCTATTCCAATATATGTGAATACGCAATTGACTGCCTGTGACCCCTGGCCTCTGTCTTACCCGGATGCGGTTGGAGCCCAGCTCCAACATCTCCAGGCCAGTGAGGTGGTCCAGGTTGGCGATGTGGCTGATCTTGTTGTGCAGCAAAAAGAGCTTCTTTAGCCCCATCAGACGCTCCAGACCCTCCACCTTCCTCAGCAGATTGAAGGACACGTCCAGCTGACTGGAGATCAGAGTCAAAACACATTCAAGTTCAATTCAACTGTACAGAAACTTTGTGCGAAATGGTGCATGAAATAACAGTTGCTTCAGTCAGTGTAAATGGGGAGAGGGATACACTAATTAAAGGTTGATCATTGAGGCAATCTCTAGGTCAGCTGATAGGGAGGGAAACACTGGCGTGTGGTCCCGTCAGACTCACTCCAGCTCTTTGAGGGTCTGCAGGTTCTCAAGTTTGCGGATCTGGTTGTCGTAGAGATCAAGCTCCTTCAACATCACTAACGTCTCCAGGTTTTCAATCGTCTTGATCAGGTTCTGCCTTAGAGAGAGCGTCTGAACACACACACAGCATTAAATCAAATCATCTAGTCATACTGTTTGTGCTGACAGTCTCCATTACTCCACTGTGATAATGTCACACATGTTTTCCATAAAATAGCCATATGATGTATTTACAATGGGTGAGTGACAGACAATAGTCAACCTACTGACCTTAGCCTTCCTCAACACCCCCAGTCCCTCAATCTTCCCAATACGACAGTGGACAAAATCCACATCCTGAGAATAAGAGGGGTAGGTATTCAGTAGAGAACTACATTGGAATAGCATTCATAATTCCATGAGGCAAACTTAAAGCAACTCTTATATTTGTCATTTAGCAGAAGGTTTTATCCAGAGCGTCTTACAGGAGTAATTAGAGTTAAGTGCCTTGATCAAGATTTTTAACCTAGTTGGCTCAGGGATTTGAACCAGCAATCGTTTGGATACTGGCAGAACACGTATCCACCTGCCACCATTATAACACTACTCCCCCTCCCTCACCTCTTCCTCTGGGTCCAGAGTTATGGTATCCATTTCAACAGGAGGCTCCTCTTTAACTGTGTACAAAGAGATATGTCAAGGGGTGACTTAACACAGCATCTAACTAGAGTAAAAGTATGCGCTAGCTACAATAGCACAAAATGTTTTCAAACAGATTAAATCAAAATATTTTCTTCAGTTTGTGTATACGAAGCGTGACACTATACTTGTGTACAACTATAGCTTGTGTATTGCCACCACCTGTGGTATGGGGCTGATTGGCATCCACCTCCCCATTGATGCTCTTCCTCCTGGTCTCATCATCTCCAGACTCCTCTGACTCGCCCTTCCGGTCCACTGCACATAGAGAACAGATGGGAAGGCACAGCCAGGGTCAATCAGGCAGTCACTTAAATGTAGTTTGGTCATTATAAGGAAAACTCAAACGCCCATGTAACAGACTCAAGTGATCTGCTATGGTATGGGCGTCACTTTATGGGCGTCTCTGTCTGCAACCTACTGCTACCTGATCAGTCGCATGTTCATCATTAGCAACATATGTATACTATTACATCTTGTTTAGAACTTAGAAGACAGCAAGTTTTTTTTCCGACTGCATCTGCCTGACATTTTTATTTTAGATGTTGAAGAATCCGACAAGAGGGTAAAATCTCCACGTTAGCTGACTGGACAACAAGGACCAACCAGCTAGCTAGCGTACCTTGACAGACCAATCGCCATGACATGTTCCCACTTAGTTGTTACGCTAATGTTAGCTAGCTACATTAAACGAGGATGCCATTCAAACAAAATACATTATACATGCTAATGTAGCTACATAGTTGTTTGCTTGCGCACGAAAACAAGATATTGAATGACATTGCTAACAAGCAAGGTAGCTAGCTAACGTTACTATCTAGCTATCTGGCTAACAACATTAGCTAGATTATCATGTTCAGGGAGGGAGGAGACAAAGTAGCACACAATGAAATACCCTCGGGCATACATATATCAATTCATCACTCTCATGATAAAATATTTGAGATGCCGTATTTAAAATGTTCACTCACCTTCCATCTCTTGCGGGTCTCCAACAGACAGGGTAGCCATGTTTGTTTCCTGATAATCTCCTCAGTCAATCAGGAGGCTGCGCCACTGGTCATAATATACCATTCATCTGCTTTGTGTGTGCGATTTTCAAGATAAAAAATCATCCCTTCCTCCCGTTATGTCTCTGTCTCTCTCAATTTAAGGGGCTTTATTGGCATGGACAAAATATGTTTACATTGCCAAAGCAAGTGAAAGAGATAATAAACAAAAGTGAAATAAACAATAGAAAATGAACAGTAAACATTCCACTCAGAAAAGTTCCAAAATAATATTAGGTCTATCTATATACAGTGTTGTAACGATGTGCAAATAGTTCAAGCACAAAAGAGAACATAACTAAACATAAATATGGGTTGTATTTACGATAGTGTTTGTTCTTCACTGGTCACCCTTTTCTTGTGGCAACAGGTCACACATATTGAAAATATTGCTGCTGTGATTGCACACTGTGGTATTTCACCCAATATATATGGGAGTTTATCAAAATTGGATTTGTTTTCGAGTTCTTTGTGGGTGTAGTGGCTTCCTTTCCTTTCTACCATAGCCACTGCCCAAGCCTGAAGCGGGGTTGTTTCGTACGCATACAGTCCACACTCAAGGTTTCCAAACGGCTAAACATTCAATGAGATCCAGGGATATGGTGCAACAAAAATGTTTATTCTTCTTATATGTAACAAAAAAATGATTCTCCAATCAACTTAAAGCATAGATTACTTGATATGGAAAATACAAAATATGACATGTCTGTATGTATGTCTGTATGGTCAAAGAACTATACCGCTCCCGCGTCTAGCAAGGACTCCTTCCCCCCGAAGGCCCAACTTCCTGCCTTTATACTAACACATTTTAACACAGTACAATGAATGGGCAAGAGTGGGGGCCAACAACTGAGTTAAACTAACAACAAATGAATATCTCAATCAGGTAAATATAAATCATAAAGGTACGTACCTAATATTTCATCATATACATTAATTTAATATATTTACACAAATGTACATGGAGCTCAGTATGTTCAGTCTTTTATACAAATATGTCCAAATCGGCTCTAACAGTGGATCTGTGTAATCTGAGGGAAATATGTGTCTCTAATATGGTAATACATTTGGCAGAAGGTTAGGAATTGCAGGTCTGTTTCCACCTCATTTTGTGGGCAGTGCGCACATAACCTGTCTTCTCTTGAGAGCCAGGTCTGCCTTGAGAGTGGCCTCTCTTAATAGTGGGGATATACTCACTGAGTCTGTACATAGTCAGTCACAGTGGTGAGGTATTCTGCCACTGTGTACTCTCTGTTTAGGGCCAAATAGCATTCTAGTTTGCGCTGTTTTTTTTGTTAATTCTTTCCAATGTGTCAAGTAATTATCTTTTTGGAATTTGTATTTATTGTCCTGTTATCTGGACCTTTTTTGGAACACCATTATTTCTGTCGACTGAGATTTACTGTCAGAATCTGTGCAGATTATTTAGATGCTGCTGTAGACCAAGACACTTAGCCTTCCTTGGTTGCTGACAGAAGCACCAGATCATCAGCAAACAGTAGACCTTTGACTTCAGATTCTAGTAGGGAGAGGCCGGGTGCTGCAGCCTGTTCTAGTACCCTCGCCAATTTGTTGACAAAAATGTTGAAGAGGGTGGGGCTTAAGCTGCATCCCTGTCTCACCACACGGCCCTGTGGAAAGAAATGTGTCTGTTGTTTGCCAATTTTTACCGCACACTTGTTGTTTGTGTACATGGATTTCATAATGTCGTATGTTTTTCCCCCAAAACAAATTTCCATCAATTTGTATAGCAGACCCTCATGCCAAATTCAGTCCAAAGCTTTTTTTAAATCAACAAAGCATGAGAAGACTCTCTCTCTCTCAGGCAATGTTTATAAAGTCGCTTCCTGTCTGGTTTTCCACTTGAAGTAAAGTACACAGAGTAAGACCGAGACACTGCTGTTCTTATTATCTTGACACGGATCTTTACACCCAAAACAATATTCCCTTCCATTGTGTGCCAAGCTTTATAGGAGATGATCTCTTCAGAGACTACTGCTGGTGAGTGGGACTACTGCCCTCCCGACCCAGTGTTGTGCTGTCTGAAGCACACAGTGGTAAAACTCTCTAGAGCATGGGAGGGATCCTGCTTTGATATACTCCCTGTGCATCACATGGGTACCATAATATTCTCTAGTTAGTACATGGAGATAACAGCATGCTCTTTGACCACTTCTTCATGTGAGCTGCTGCCTCCTTGACCTATTTAGTTTTCTTTGTATTGCAGAAAATGCTTTGGAGAAACAAAATACAATGCAATTCCCTGTTGTTGTCTTAACACACACACACACACACACACACACACAGTGGTGTAAAGTACTACTTAAGTCGTTTTTTGGGGTATCTGTACTTTACTATTTATACTTTTGACAACTTTTACTTTTACTTCACTACATTTTAAAGAAAATATGTACTTTTTACTCCATACAATTTCCCTGACACCCAAAAGTACTCGTTACATTTTGAATGCTTAGCAGGACAGGAAAATTGTCAAATTCACATTCTTATCAGGAGAACATCTCTGGTCATCCCTACTGCCTGTGATCTGGCGGACTCACTAAACACAAATGCTTAATTTGTAAATTATGTCTGAGTGTTGGAGTGTGCCCCTGACTACCCGTAAAATAAAATAAAAACAAGAAAATTGTGCCGTCTGGTTTGCCTAATATAAGGAAATTGAAATTATTTACACTTTTACTTTTGATACTTAAGAATATTTCAGAAATTCCATTTACTTTTGATACTTAATATTTCAAATCAAATACTTTTAGACTTCTACTCAAGTAGTATTTAACTGGGTGACTTACTTTTACTTGAGTCATTTTCTATTAAGGTATATTTACTTTAACTCAAGTATGGCATTTGGGTACTTTATTATTTACCGCCTATGTATTGTATACTGTGGTTTGATAGTGTGTGCAACTTCCTCTATCTTCCCTCTTGTGTTCAGCTGTGGGACAATGAGTCAGACACAAACAGACTGAACTCTACACATTTCATCTGTGCTCTAGTTCTGTTTGTACCTGTAGAGTCATGCTGTTTGAAAAGATCCACCTCTGCAAAAGAGGAAGATACATACTGATTATGTGTCACGCCCTGACCTTAGAGATCCTTTTTATGTCTCTATTTTTGGTTGGTCAGGGCGCGAGTGGGGGTGGGCATTCTATGTTGTGTTCTATGTTGTCTAGTTCTATGTGTTTGGCCGGGTGTGGTTCTCAATCAGAGGCAGCTGTCTATCGTTGTCACTGATTGAGAACCATACTTAGGTAGCCTTTTACCACCTATGTTTGTGGGATGTTGTTTTCTGTTTTGTGTGTCTGCATCAGCCAGAACTGTTTCTGTCGTTATCTTTGTTATTTCAGTGTTCATTAAAGAAATATGGACACGTACCACGCTGCACCTTGTCCCTCTCCTTCCAACAGCCGTTACAATATGGACATAGCATTCCATGTACTATATTTACCTTTAAACCACAGATTATGGAAAAGCATTTGCAATTGCCAATTCAGAATGAATTTGATTTTTGTCACAATTCATGCTATCACATTAAGGAAATTAAACGGCAAACATGAGAAATGATTGTCATTTAAGCATTTCTGTTAGATTTTTTCAATGTGTCAGTGTTGTACCGGATGCTACCGTGGAAATGAAATATCAAACACACTTTGCTATTTATTTATGAAATTGGCAGGCAATTTGCATACTCAATCATGATAATGATAATAATGATTATGCTATAATGCTATAATCTTTTTTTGCATTTCAAATAGAATTGTGTCACAAAAAAATTCTTACCCATTTAGGAAAAGCAGACATGATAGTGATTTATATTTTTTTCCATTTGCATTTCCAATTCAGTTTCGAAAGCAAAATGCTTCAATGAACTGTCCCTATGTCACTCCTATGAGGTAGGCTGCCTTGATGCGCTCTTGTGAAGGACCTACCCATTTTTTCATTTTAAAGGGACCATCCTCGCTCTGACCAATCAGCCATTCACATCCCAAACTACTGAAAATCGTAGTGCGCTTTTAAAAGACAACAGTGACGGACCACTTGTAGCCTCGGGTTAGGAGGATATGCACGCACACCTATGGAGGACCTTTGATTGATATCGACGTCGACCTTGGCATATCCGTTATCCATTCTCCGTGTTTGTATTTGCAAGGGAGAACAAGAAGGAAGAGTCCGTTATATTTATAACTAATCTATTACATTTCGAGAACGTCTTGGAGGTAGCTAGTGCATAATTTCGAATACCCGTTCTATTTAGGAGAAGTAACTGCAAAGATGCCGGCCGCGACTGTGAGACCCATGGGGCACAATTGGCCCAGCATCGTCCGGGTGCCGGCAGGGATGTCCTTGTTTCATCACGCTCTAGCGACTCCTGTGGCGAGCCGGGCGCATGCACGCTGACACAGTCTCCAGGTGTACGGTGTTTCCTACGACACATTGGTGTGGCTGGCTTCCGGGTTAAGCGAGCAGTGTGTCAAGAAGCAGTGCGGCTTTGTTGAGTCGTGTTTTGCAGGACGCACGGCTCTCGACCTTCGCCTCTCTCTCTCGCTCGAGTCCATATGGGAGTTGAGGCGATGAGACAAGACTGTAACTACCAATTGGATACCACGAAATTGGGGAGAATTATTAAAAATAATTTTAAAAAGACAATGAAATATAGAAATATCTAATTTACATAAGTATTCACACCCCTGAGTCAATACTTTGTAGAAGCACCTTTGACAGCGATTACAGCTGTGAGTCTTTCTGGGTAAGTCTCTAAGAGCCGTGCACACCTGAATTGTACAATATTTGCACATTATTATTTTCAAAATTCTTCAAGCTCTGTCAATTTGATTGTTGATCATTGCTATACAGCCATTTTCAAGTCTTGCCAAGAAAATCTAAAATATTAATTTCACTTTGATATTATGGGTTATTGTGTGTAGGCCAGTGACAAAAAATCTAAATTTTATGAATTTTAAATTCAGGATTTAACACAACCAAATGTGAAATAAGTCAAGGTATGTGAATACTTTCTGAAGGCAATGTCGCTAGATTACAGCAGAGCCAATAGATAATGAGTCTTGTTTCTCCATCTCTCTTTAGGTCCCAACGTTTCAGGACACCCTGGAAGTAAGAATGTTTTCACTTCAATCTCATTGTCCCCATCGGTTTCTCGGTTAACAGTAATATGGGTTTGTTGGTTGTCTGGGCACTGCTGCTTCCTAAACCACACCCTGTAAACATTAACATGACTGGACACAGCCTCTATAATAGTTTCCTTATGTTTTGATGCTACTGGCCTCTGTGTGTTTATCTTACTGGTGTGCGTGTGTGTCTATATGTCTTACACGGGTAGTTCCGTTTTTGTCAAAAGTGTGATTCCTAGGGCCGAGGGTAGTATTCATGATCAGAGTATAGTGTCATCACCTATGTAATGCAAGGCCTCATCCTGACAGTGAATGATTGGGATTCCACGCTTCCTAGACATTCCTATATTAGAATGATACTGTTCAAACATGTTCATCAACATAGTGAGCAGCTGTTTTGGTAAATCCTGATTGTGTCCCAATTGTAGGTCTATGTCACTTATGCCGTTAGCACACGAGTGACGTGTATGTTCATGCACTCTATCTGCATTGCACAATAGAAATAGAGATCATGGGAATGGCCAAATTGACCACTATAGCAGAACAGTATTGCAAAAGTAGACAGAACCAACAGTGAGAGAATGATGGACACTTGAACCCTATACTGCTGTAGTGCTGAGTGGTTATAACTAATGTCTCCTACCACAGGAGGTTGCTGGTACCTTAATTGGGGAGAACAGGCTTAACCCTAACCCTAACCCTAACCCTACCCCCCTGTACCTTTCGGACTCTGATCTGGTTAATGCACTTCTGCCTGTCCTCGACCTGCCTATTGCCTGCCCATTGTATTCTAATAAATATCAGAGGCTCGAACCATCTGCCTCCTGTGTCTGCATCTGGGTCTCGCCCTCTGTCGTTATAGGTCTGGTGACCAAAATACCTTGGTTGCGTTCGCATTTCCTACCTTTCGACTCAAAATGTATGTTCACTCCTCCTTGATATGGTGGAAACTGCAAATACACATTTTGGGGTATGGGCATTGTAATTCAACAATATGTTCCCTGGCCGTCCAACTCTCTGGTCCCCGTTTCTCCCTGGGCATTCTACCAAATAGGGCTATCTTCTGTATACCACCCCTTCCTTGTCACAACACAACTGATTGGCTCAAACGCATTAAGAAAGAAAGAAAATCCACATATTAACTTTTAACAAGGCACACCTGTTAATTGAAATGCATTCCAGGTGACTACCTCATGAAGCTGGTTGAGAGAATGCCAAGAGTGTGCCAAGCTGTCATCAAGGCAAAAGGTGGCTATTTTGAAGAATCTCAAATATAATATATACTTGTTTTACACCTTTTTGGTTACAACATGATTCTATATGTGTTATTTCATAGTTTTGATGTCTTCACTATTATTCTACAATGTAGAACATAGTAAAAATAAAGAAAAACCCTTGAATGAGTAGGTGTGTCCAAACTTTTGACTGGTACTGTACATCACAGAAGACTGAAATATAACAATTGTGCAGTGGTCTAAGGCACTGCATCTCAGTGCAAGAGGCGTCACTATAGTACCTGGTTCGAATCCAGGCTAATTCAGAAGCTAGCCTGAAAGCTAATCCAGAAGCTACTCCGATAGCTAGCCAGAAGCTAATCTGTAGCTGCCCCGAAATTAGCCGGTTTGCTGGCTAGCGTTGGTGTTTCAGCTGCCCACGTTTTGCGGTCATCAGCTATTCCTCTAGCTCGATAATCTACCGGCACTTTAGTGCAACGCGACTCGGACCGGAGCATTCCGGGACTTTTTTTCTCTCAGTTTCCCCGGATTCCAACCGCAGCCTCAGCCTCTATTTTGCACCTTGATTTCGAAGCTAGCTAGCTGCATACCGTGTGACTATTGGCTTACGTCGACCCCGGAGCTAACTCAAATCATGCTGGAGCTAGCCAGCTGAGGAGTTCCATCACCATCCGGACCCGCTTCTTTGTTGCTGCTGCAGATACGGAACCCCACCGGGCCTTCACGACTGACTGCCGACGTTATCTGCCCGAGGGATTTATCCAACCGGCACCTCCGTCCCGGCGTTACCTGAACGCTCATCTGAGGCCCGCTAATCGTTAGCTGTCTTATCGGCTGCTATCTGAACAAAACCCCACTACACGGAACCTACCGACGGAAACGCACGAGGTATCTACAAACAGACCTCCATCCTATGCTGCTACCGATAGCCATATACCCGGCCAGCTGTCTGGATCGCCACGACCCCAACCAACCTCTACTCACTGGACCCTTATTTATCACTCGATTAAGCTTGCCTCTCCTTAATGTAAATATGCCTTGTCCATTGCTGTTCTGGTTAGTGTTTATTGGCTTATTTCACTGTAGAGATTCTAGCCCTGCTCTCTATACCATATCCAACCCTGCAGTTCCACCACCCACATATGCGATGACATCACCTGGTTTCAATGATGTTTCTAGAGACAAGATCTCTCTCATCATCACTCAATACCTAGGTTTACCTCCACTGTATTCACATCCTACCATACCTTTGTCTGTACATTATTCCTTTAAACTATTTTATCGCCCCCAGAAACTTCCTTTTACTCTCTGCTCTGGTAGCTCTAGGCGACCAATTCTCATAGCTTTTAGCCGTACCATTATCCTACTTCTCCTCTGTTCCTCTGGTGATGTAGAGGTGAATCCAGGCCCTGCAGTACCTGGCTCCACTCCTATTCCCCAGGCGCTCTCTTTTGATGACTTCTGTAACCGTAATAGCCTTGGCTTCATGCATGTTAACATTAGGAGCCTCCTCCCTAAGTTTGTTTTGTTCACTGCTTTAGCACACTCTACCAACCCGGATGTATTAGCCGTGTCTGAATCCTGGCTTAGAAAGACCACCAAAAATTCAGACATTTTTATCCCCAATTACAATATTTTCAGACAAGATAGAACGGCCAAAGGGGGCGGTGTTGCAATCTACTGCAAAGACTGCCTGCAGAGTTCTGTTATACTATCCAGGTCTGTTCCCAAACAATTTGAACTTCTACTTTTAAAAATCCACCTCTCTAAAAACAAGTCTCTCACCGTTGCCGCCTGCTATAGACCACCCTCTGCCCCCAGCTGTGCTCTGGACACTATATGTGAACTGATTGCCCCCCATCTATCTTCAGAGCTCGTGCTGCTAGGCGACCTAAATTTGAACATGCTCAACACCCCAGCCACCCTACAATCTAAGCTTGATGCCCTCAATCTCACACAAATTATTAATGAACCTACCAGGTACCACCCCAATTCCGTAAACACGGGTACCCTCATAGATATCATCCTAACAAACTTGCCCTCCAAATACACCTCTGCTGTTTTTAACCAAGATCTCAGCGATCACTGCCTCATTGCCTGCATCCGTAATGGGTCAGCGGTCAAACGACCTCCACTCATCACTGTCAAACGCTCCCTGAAACACTTCAGCGAGCAGGCCTTCCTAATTGACCTGGCCGGGGTATCCTGGAAGGATATTGATCTCATCCCGTCAGTAGAGGATGCCTGGTCATTTTTTAAAAATGCCTTCCTCACCATCTTGAATAAGCATGCCCCATTCAAGAAATTTAGAACCAGGAACAGATATAGCCCTTGGTTCTCTCCTGACCTGACTGCCCTTAACCAACAGAAAAACATCCTATGGCGTTCTGCATTAGCATCGAACAGCCCCCGTGATATGCAACTTTTCAGGGAAGCCAGAAACCAATATACACAGGCAGTTAGAACAGCCAAGGCTAGCTTTTTCAAGCAGAAATTTGCTTCCTGCAACACAAATTCAAAAAAGTTCTGGGACACCGTAAAGTCCATGGAGAATAAGAACACCTCCTCCCAGCTTCCAACCGCCCTGAAGATAGGAAACACTGTCACCACCGACAAATCCACTATAATTGAGAATTTCAATAAGCATTTTTCTACGGCTGGCCATGCTTTCCACCTGGCTACCCCTACCCGGGACAACAGCACTGCCCTCCCCTCTGCTACTCGCCCAAGCCTTCCCCATTTCTCTTTCTCCCAAATACAGTCAGCTGATGTTCTTAATGAGCTGCAAAATCTGGACCCTTACAAATCAGCCGGGCTAGATAATCTGGACCCTTTCTTTCTAAAACTATCTGCTGAAATTGTTGCCACCCCTATTACTAGCCTCTTCAACCTCTCTTTCGTGTCGTCTGAGATCCCCAAAGATTGGAAAGCAGCTGCGGTTATCCCCCTCTTCAAAGGGGGGGACACCCTTGACCCTAACTGCTACAGACCTATATCTATCCTACCCTGCCTTTCTAAGGTCTTCGAAAGCCAAGTCAACAAACAGATTACCGACCATTTCGAATCACACCACACCTTCTCCGCTATGCAATCTGGTTTCAGAGCTGGTCATGGGTGCACCTCAGCCACGCTCAAGGTCATAAACGATATCGTAACCGCCATCGATAGGAAACAATACTATGCAGCCGTATTCATTGACCTGGCCAAGGCTTTTGACTCTGTCAATCACCACATCCTCATTGGCAGACTCGACAGCCTTGGTTTCTCTAATGATTGCCTCGCCTGGTTCACCAACTACTTCTCTGATAGAGTTCAGTGTGTCAAATCGGAGGGTCTGTTGTCCGGGCCTCTGGCAGTCTCTATGGGGGTGCCACAGGGTTCAATTCTTGGACCGACTCTCTTCTCTGTTTACATCAATGATGTCGCTCTTGCTGCTGGTGATTCTCTGATCCACCTCTACGCAGACGACACTATTCTGTATACTTCTGGCCCTTCTTTTGACACTGTGTTAACAACCCTCCAGGCGAGCTTCAATGCCATACAACTCTCCTTCCGTGGCCTCCAACTGCTCTTAAATACAAGTAAAACCAAATGCATGCTCTTCAACCGATCGCTGCCTGCTCCTGCCCGCCTGTCCAACATCACTACTTTGGACGGCTCTGACTTAGAATATGTGGACAACTACAAATACCTAGGTGTCTGGTTAGACTGTAAACTCTCCTTCCAGACCCACATCAAACATCTCCAATCCAAAGTCAAATCTAGAATTGGCTTCCTATTCCGCAACAAAGCATCCTTTACTCATGCTGCCAAACATACCCTTGTAAAACTGACCATCCTACCAATCCTCGACTTCGGTGATGTCATTTACAAAATAGCCTCCAAAACCCTACTCAATAAATTGGATGCAGTCTATCACAGTGCCATCCGTTTTGTCACCAAAGCCCCATATACTACCCACCACTGCGACCTGTACACTCTCGTTGGCTGGCCCTCGCTTCATACTCGTCGCCAAACCCATTGGTTCCAGGTCATCTACAAGACCCTGCTAGGTAAAGTCCCCCCTTATCTCAGCTCGCTGGTCACCATAGCAGCACCTACCCGTAGCACGCGCTCCAGCAGGTATATCTCTCTAGTCACCCCCAAAACCAATTCTTCCTTTGGACGCCTCTCCTTCCAGTTCTCTGCTGCCAATGACTGGAACGAACTACAAAAATCTCTGAAACTGGAAACACCTATCTCCCTCACTAGCTTTAAGCACCAGCTGTCAGAGCAGCTCATAGATTACTGCACCTGTACATAACCCATCTACAATTTAGCCCAAACAACTACCTCTTTACCTACTGTATTTATTTATTAATTTATTTTGCTCCTTTGCACCCCATTATTTCTGTCTCTACTTTGCACTTTCTTCCAATGCAAACCAACCATTCCAGTGTTTTTTTTTTTTAGTTTTTATTTTACTTGCTGTGTTGTACTCACTTCGCCTCCATGGCCTTTTTATATTTTTATTTATTTATACATATATCTGTTTGCCTTCACCTCCCTTATCTCACCTCACTTGCTCACATTGTATATAGACTTATTTTTTTATCTTTTTCACTGTATTATTGACTATATGTTTGTTTTTACTCCATGTGTAACTATGTGTTGTTGTATGTGTCGAACTGCTTTGCTTTATCTTGGCCAGGTCGCAATTGTAAATGAGAACGTGTTCTCAATTTGCCTACCTGGTTAAATAAAGGTTAAATAAATAAATAAATAAAATAAAATCACATCAGGCCACTAGAGGGCAGTTTGGTCATTAGACTGCAGGAAAGACTACCTGTTTATTACTTTTGTACTGGTTATAAAATATACAGAAGTCATCTTTCATTGCAAAAATCTAGATGCTGAATTTACCACAGTGATCTAAGGATTTTCATACGCTCCGATGAACTCAAAAGGTCAATTTGGTTAGGGTTCCAAAACAATAAAAGAAAACAACATGATTTGATAACCCACCCTTGATTATTTTCTAACCACACAATCTGAAGTACATGAAAGAGCTCAGTAGGGTAAGCCTACTTGAAATTCTGGCTGGAGCAATTTCTAGAGGCATTCTACATATCATCCCTTTAATACTTTTCCTGAAATACAATGGATTTTTTTTTAACAAAGTCAATTTTTGAAACAGTGGAAGAGATTGCCAGAGCCTTATTGTTTGCATTGTTCCTCACCATCATGTCAACAAGCTTTGTAGGTTGGCCACCTTTGCCACAGTGTAACCTCAATGGGTGAGAGAGGTGAGGGTAAATATTTTGAACAAAAATAGAAATGCAACATGTAAAGTGTTGGTCCCATGTTTCATGAGCTAAAATAAAAGATCCAAGAAATTTTCCAAAATTGGTCTGCAATTGGTCTACATCTGATGAAACTGTGGGTTTGTACAACCGAATTAGTTTCTGACAGTTTGCGCAGAAATTGTCTCAGGGAAGCTTATCTGTGTGCTCATCGTCCTCACCAGGGTCCTGACCTGACTGCATCGGGGTCGTAACTGACTTCAGTGGGCAAATGCTCACCTTCGATGGCCACTGGCACGCTGGAGAAGTGTGCTCTTCACAAATGAATCCCATTTTCAACAGATGGCAGACGGCGTGTATGGCGATGTGTGGACGAACGGTTTGCTGATGTCAACGTTGTGAACAGAGTGCCCCATGGTGGCGGTGGGGTTATGGTATGGGCAGGCATAAGCTACGGACAATGAACACAATTTCATTTTAATTGATGGCAATTTGAATGCACAGAGATACCGTGACGAGATCCTGAGGCCCATTGTCGTGCCATTCATCCACAGCCATCACCTCATGTTTCAGCATTATAATGCATGGCCCCATGTCGCAAGGATCTGTACACAATAACTGGAATCTGAAAATGGCCCAGTTCTTCCATGGCCTGCATACTCACCAGAAATGTAACCCATTGAGCACGTTTGGGATGCTCTGGATTTACATGTACGACAACGCGTTCCAGTTCCCGCTAATATCCAGCAATTTCACACAGCCATTGAGAAGGAGTGGGGAAACATTCCACAGGCCACAACAGCCTGATCAACTCTATGCGAAAGAGATGGCTCGCACTGCATGAGGGTGGTCACACCAGATGCTGAATGGTTATCTGATCCACGCCCTTACCTGTTATTTTTTTAAGGTATCTTGACAAACAGGTGTATTCCCAGTCATGTGGAATCCGTAGATTAGGGCCTAATGAATTTCAATTGACTGATTTCCTTATATGAACTGTAGCTCAGTAAAATCTTTGAAATTGTTGCATGTTGTGTTGCTCGTCATTAGCTGGTCCCGCTTCTTTGTGCTGACATGGAACCAGTAATTACTAACTGCGTGTATCGCCGGGAACAAATAAATGATTGCACAAGAATGAAAGTGCCACATTAAAAGAAAAAACAAGCCTATATTTGTTATTTATACATTTAAATTGTGTGTTTTATTAATATTTGAAACATGATATCTATTTGATCACACCGTACATTTAAAAATGTTGTGTTTGAGAGCTGGCTTTTTGGTTGTTACGTCATTGATTCCACCCGGACTGTTTTCCTGGCTGGACAGTTACAGCTAGCTAGTTAGCGTAGCTGCTACAGAAACAAAATCCCGGACCCCGTAGCAAACACAACTTCTCATGTAACTTTACACATCTCTTATACCGTTGAAATTGTATAAATTTAGCTCAAAGGGAAGAGTTAGTGGTCAAGATGGGAGTACCAAAATTCTACCGATGGATTTCAGAGCGATACCCTTGCCTGAGTGAAGTTGTCAAGGAACATCAGGTATGATATCGATATTCTACGTTGCTTATTATTAACGTTGCTGTTGCAGCTAGCTAGCAAGCGAAATATAGCAGGCCTATAACGGGTTCATATCCACGTATTGCTGTTTCCACTCTGCTGCACTCGCTACTGATATGATTATTATGGTAATACATAACCCAACATTTTATTGTAAATATAAACATAGTTATAGCTAGTTAGCCAACCAATATTTACCAACCAATTTCGTGTTTGACTCCATTTCCCTCTAGGTACTTATTTAGCCAACCAGTTTATGTTACTACTACCAGCTCCGTTTAGATTAGCATAACAATAAGTCTACAGTGTGTGAATAAGACCTATGTTAGCTAGTTATACTTTAAGTTTGTCAAGTAGCTAAATAGAACATTATTCTGAATAACACATTTCAGTCTTCGACCTGATACAACACTGTCGCTGCCAAGTTAGCCCAAATGTATCGCCATCAGTGGTGGAAAAAGTACGCATTATATTAATAGGTGCGTGATTTGGACCATATTGATGTCCTGCCTGAGCGTTCGATTATTGTAACGAGTACTTTTGGGTGTCTGGAAAATGTATGGGAGTAAAAAAAAGTATTATCTTTTGGAATGTAGTGGATTAAAAGTTGTCAGAAATATAAATAGTAAAGTACACATACCCCAAAATAGTATCTAAGTAGTACTTTAAAGTATTTGTATCAAAGTACTTTACATTACTGATTGGCAGGTATGCAATATGCATTAGGTAGTGGCATGTTGACCTCAGGCCACAGTAAGACTCTGTGACCCTCAGCCCTGAATAATGCTTTGGTTTAGCTACATGTGTGTTAACAGCATGTTAATTTTTTCTAAATAATAATGCACTTCTTCCTACTGTTTCCAGTTAATCCCACAAGATAATTTTTATCCTCAACTCATAAATACACTTCCTCCATTATTCATGGATTGACGCTACCAATCAAATTTCAAGTCAAATGCATTTATATAGCCCTTCTTACATCAATTGATATATATACGTGCTGTACAGAAACCCAGCCTAAAACCCCAAACAGCAAGCAATGCAGATGTAGAAGCACGGTGGCTAGGAAAAACTCCCTAGAAAGGCCAAAACCTAGGAAGAAACCTAGCAAGGAACCAGGCTATGAGGGATGGCCAGTCCTCTTCTGGCTGTGCCGGGTGGAGATTATAACAGAACATGGCCAAGATGTTCAAATGTTCATAAATTACCAGCATGGTCAAATAATAATAATCACAGTAGTTGTCGAGGGTGCAACAAGTCAGCACCTCAGGAGTAAATGTCAGTTGGCTTTTCATAGCCGATCATTGAGAGTATCTCTACCGCTCCTGCTGTCTCTAGAGTTGAAAACAGCAGCTCTGGGACAGGTAGCACGTCCGGTGAACAGGTCAAGGTTCAATAGCCGCAGGCAGAACAGTTGAAACTGGAGCAGCAGCACGGCCAGGTGGACTGGGGACAGCAAGGAGTCATCATGCCAGGTAGTCCTGAGGCATGGTCCTAGGGCTCAGGTCCTCCGAGAGAAAGAAAGAAAGAAAGAAAGAAAGAAAGAGAGAATTAGAGAGAGCATACATAAATTCACACAGGACACCGGATAAGACAGGATAAATACTCCAGATATAACAGACTGACCCTAGCCCCCCGACACATAAACTACTGCAGCATGGCTAAATTCCCAATCTGGCCCTCAAACCATCATGGTCACCTAATAATCCCCAGTTTACAATTGGCTCATTCATCCCCCTCCTCTCCCCTGTAACTATTCCCCAGGTCGTTGCTGCAAATGAGAACGTGTTCTCAGTCAACTTACCTGGTAAAATAACGGTAAAAAATAAAAATAAAATACTGGAGGCTGAGACAGGAGGGGTCAGGAGACACCGTGGCCCCATCCGATGATACCCCCGGACCGGGCCAAACAGGCAGGATATTATCCACTTGCTATAGGTTAATAGACATACTACTCCAACATCCCACTTTCCCCCCTCTCCTCCAGATTCCAGAGTTTGACAACCTCTACCTGGATATGAATGGCATCATCCACCAGTGCTCCCACCCAAATGACGAGGACGTCCACTTCCGTATCTCGGAGGAGAAGATCTTTGCAGACATCTTCCACTATCTGGAGGTGCTGTTCAGGATCATCAAGCCCAGGAAGGTGTTCTTCATGGCCGTGGATGGGGTGGCTCCTCGGGCCAAGATGAACCAGCAGAGAGGCAGGAGATTCAGGTAATGGTCATGATGATAACAACTTCATTCGAACTTTATGTGCTGTATCTGTGACAGAGTGGCATAGTGATGGATCACACATCTTCATTAACATGTTTCTTGCTAAGGTCGGCCAAAGAAGCAGAGGACAAGATAAAGAAGGCCCTAGAGAAAGGAGAGGTCCTACCCTCTGAGGCCCGCTTTGACTCTAACTGTATCACACCTGGTATGTATAGCCTACTACACAAACCATCCACTTCTCCACCTATCTATCTGTCAGCTCATACCCTCATCCAAATCCTAGGTTTTAGGATGTAGGTGTCATGAATGAAGGTGTTTGTATTCATTAGGGCACACCATAGCAAAATGTTTTCCAACAGAAAAGGAAATGAAGTTTTTCTTATTATTAAGTTCCGGTGGTCCCTCCCAGTTTTGGTCTGTTTTCTTCCGTTTGGTACCTAATGAATACGACCCATCAAATCTCTCCTGTAGGGACGGACTTCATGGCCAGGTTACAGGAGCAGCTCAAGTACTTTGTCAACAGTAAACTGTCCACAGACAATGCCTGGAAAGGAGTTAACGTCTACCTTTCTGGACACGAGGTGAGAGCTGGGGGCTCTGTGTGTATGTCTGTCAGTGTGTGTTTCTGTTGCACATTTCCCAGATTTCCCCACAAATGTTTCATAGTGTGCGTGTGACTTCTGTTATCCTCGGTGACTGACTGTAACTAGGGCTGTGGCGGTCATTACATTTTATCAGCTGGTTATTGTCATGCAAAAGACTGCCGGTCTCACTGTAATTTACCGTTAATTAACAAACAAATGTAGCATCTCTAGGCCTCCACACATACAAGCTGCTGATGCGTGCCTTTAAAAACATCAACATTTTAAAAAGTCTAATAAATTAATTGAATATACATCATCACAGTAAATCCATTATTTTAGGCAGGTGTAAAAAAAAAACACTATGAAATGAAGAAAATGTATTTCAGAAGAATATAATATTAGTTGGCCTGCTGTATGTTATCTGACAATGCGCCATGCCATAGATTGTAGGCTTGTTCATTTTAGCAAACAAGATATGCTTATAAGTCCCATGCCATTATATGATTTTATAGTAAGAAGATTATAAAATAGATGCTGAATAAAATAGAAAGCATATTTTTCCATTCTGGAGCTAGATTACGCATATGAAGTGGCTAATTTCAGCATAAAAGTGATCATTTGAAGCAGGTCCTACAGTGCATTTGGAAAGTATTCAGACCCCTTTCATTTTTCCACATTTTGTTATGTTACAGCCATATTCCAAAATGAATTAAATGTTTTCCCTCATCATCTGCACATAATACCCCATAATGACAAAGCGAAAACAGGTTTTTAGAAA
Organism: Salvelinus fontinalis; assembly: GCF_029448725.1. Classification (NCBI taxonomy): domain Eukaryota; kingdom Metazoa; phylum Chordata; class Actinopteri; order Salmoniformes; family Salmonidae; genus Salvelinus; species Salvelinus fontinalis. Next base: position 23,272,070 of record NC_074690.1, on the reverse strand, counting down.
TGTTAACAAAAAAAACAAAACAGAAATACCTATGAGACTCGAAATTGAGCTCAGGTGCATCCTGTTATCATTGATCATCCTTGAGATGCCTCTACAACTTGATTAGAGTCCACCTGTGGTAAATTCAATTGATTGGACATGATTTGGAAAGGCACACACCTGTCTAGATAAGGTCCCACAGTTGACAGTGCATGTCAGAGCAAAAATCAAGCCACGAGGTTGATGGAATTGTGCATAGAGCTCCGAGACAGGATTGTGTCGAGGCACAGATCTGAGGAAGGGTACCAAAAAATGTCTGCTGTATTGAAGGTCCCAAAGAACGCAGTGGCCTCCATCATTCTTAAATAGAATAATTTTTAGAAGCACCAAGAGCTGGCCGCCCGGCCAAACTGAGCAATCGGGGGAGAAGGGCCTTGGTCAGGGAGGTAACCAAGAACTCGATGGTCACTCTGACATAGCTCCAGAGTTCCTTGGAGATGGGAGAACCTTCCTGAAGGACAACCATCTCTGCAGCACTCCACCAATCAGGACTTTATGATAGAGTGGCCAGACAGAAGCCACTCCTTACTAAAAGGCACATTACGTCACGTCTGGGGGAAACCTGGCACCATCCCTATGGTGAAGCATGGTGGTCACAGCATCATCACGTGGGGTTGTTTTTCGGCAGGAACTGGGAGACTAGTCAGGGTCGAGGGAAAGATGAACGGAGCAAAGTACAGAGAGATCCTTGATGAAAACCTGCTCCAACGCTCTCAGGACCTCAGACTGTGGCGAAGGTTCACCTTTCAGCAGGACAACGACCCTAAGCACACAGCCAAGACGACGCAGGAGTGGTTTGGGACAAGTGTCTGAATGTCCTTGAGTGGCCCAGCCAGATCCCGGACATGAACCCGATCAAACATCTCTGGAGAGACCTGAAAATAGCTGTGCAGCGACGCTCCTCATCCAACCTGACAGAGCTTGAGATGATCTGCAGAGAAGAATGGGAGAAACTCCCCAAATACAGGTGTGCCAAGCTTGTAGCGTCATACCCAAGAAGGTTTGAGGGTGTAATCGCTGCCAAAGGTGCTTCAACAAAGTACTGAGTGAAGGGTCTGAATACTTATGTAAATATGATATTTCAGTTTTTTATTTTTAATAAATTAGCAAACATTTCTAAACCCGTTTTTGCTTGATGGGGGGGGGTTATACATTTTAGAATAAGGCTGTAACTTAACAATGTGGCAAAAGTCAAGGGGTCTGAATACTTTCTGAATGCACTGTATATGCTAGCCATAGAGTTATTTGGCAACTTTAGTTGTGAATGATAAAAACCTTAGAAAAAAACAGAAGAAAATCTGTTCGGGAACGTCGATAGTGACATGTTTTCCCAACAAAACGTATTTGATTAAACTATAGACAGCCCCGCTCTCTGCGTTCTGGAGAAAGGAATGAAGGAGAGTGGGGAGGAGATTGAAACGCGGTGGTAAGATATTCTGTAGCTAAAGGTAATGTGGCAGCCTATTAATTATGAAAATATAAAATTGCCCTATTACTAGGCTATTCAAAATCAAATACAAATTCACTATAATTGTTGGTTAACTCTGAATTTGTTTAATTTAGGCTAGACCAATTATGTCCCAAAGATATGTTAAATCAGTTATTTTTTTCTGCCTTCGGTAATATGCGGGTAGGCGATGTATTGTATAGTGGCACAATCATTATTTTAATTCAGTTTTATTTCCATGGGCTCATATATAGGCCTACGCATAATTCTCTAATATGCATAAGGTGTTTTGAATGAATCATCACCTTAGAAAGCGCTGTCTATTTAGTTGTGTTTGAAACAACATCCACAACAACCATGTTTTCCTGTTGTTGAACTTCTTTCTTCAAATTGATCAATCACACTGAGGTGAGTTTTAAAAGCACGATACTGTTTGATGTGATTTTTCGAATGCATTTACATTGCTGTCAGAGTGGTTAGAGGGACAGTGGAGCCCTGACTACCAGGCTGACCTTATGATCGTTAGTGAGTTGGTACTATGTCCAGAGTGCATAGGAGGAGATTACCATGACTCAACAGTCACATTGAATTTGACTGTGGTCATGACTCATGACTACCAGTGTCGCGGTAATACGGTCACCTCAACGGCCCTAACTGTTTCCCTGTCAGACGGTAATACTGTAAGCCTGTTTCCCTGTCAGACGGTAATACTGTAAGCCTGTTTCCCTGTCAGACGGTAATACTGTAAGCCTGTTTCCCTGTCACAGTAATATTGTAAGGCTGTTTCCCTGTCAGACGGTAATACTGTAAGGCTGTTTCCCTGTCAGACGGTAATACTGTAAGCCTGTTTCCCTGTCAGACGGTAATACTGTAAGCCTGTTTCCCTGTCAGACGGTAATACTGTAAGGCTGTTTCCCTGTCAGACGGTAATACTGTAAGGCTGTTTCCCTGTCAGACGGTAATACTGTAAGCCTGTTTCCCTGTCAGACGGTAATACTGTAAGCCTGTTTCCCTGTCAGACTCCAGGAGAAGGAGAACATAAGATCATGGAGTTTATCCGCTGGGAAAACACCAAGCCAGACCACGACCCAAACACACGCCACTGTCTCTATGGCCTGGACGCTGACCTGGTGGGTGGACCGTGTGTGTGTGTGTGTGTGTGTGTGTGTGTGTGTAAGAGAGATGGCACAGATGTGTATCAGGGAGGGTGTGTGATATGTATGTCTTTGGTAATTTTAGTGTCTTTTTTTTTTTTACAGTTCTCTTCCTATTTACACAAACTCTGGTATGCTGTGATGTAAGGTCTGTTGTGTTAACTATGATATCTCTCACTCCTCTCCTACAGATGTAAGGTCTGTTGTGTTAACTATGATATCTCTCACTCCTCTCCTACAGATGTAAGGTCTGTTGTGTTAACTATGATATCTCTCCTACAGATGTAAGGTCTGTTGTGTTAACTATGATATCTCTCACTCCTCTCCTACAGATGTAAGGTCTGTTGTGTTAACTATGATATCTCTCCTACAGATGTAAGGTCTGTTGTGTTAACTATGATATCTCTCCTACAGATGTAAGGTCTGTTGTGTTAACTATGATATCTCTCCTACAGATGTAAGGTCTGTTGTGTTAACTATGATATATCTCCTACAGATGTAAGGTCTGTTGTGTTAACTATGATATCTCTCCTACAGATGTAAGGTCTGTTGTGTTAACTATGATATATCTCCTACAGATGTAAGGTCTGTTGTGTTAACTATGATATCTCTCCTACAGATGTAAGGTCTGTTGTGTTAACTATGATATCTCTCCTACAGATGTAAGGTCTGTTGTGTTAACTATGATATATCTCCTACAGATGTAAGGTCTGTTGTGTTAACTATGAAATCTCTCACTCCTCTCCTACAGATGTAAGGTCTGTTGTGTTAACTATGAAATCTCTCACTCCTCTCCTACAGATGTAAGGTCTGTTGTGTTAACTATGATATCTCTCCTACAGATGTAAGGTCTGTTGTGTTAACTATGATATCTCTCCTACAGATGTAAGGTCTGTTGTGTTAACTATGATATCTCTCCTACAGATGTAAGGTCTGTTGTGTTAACTATGATATCTCTCACTCCTCTCCTACAGATGTAAGGTCTGTTGTGTTAACTATGATATCTCTCCTACAGATGTAAGGTCTGTTGTGTTAACTATGATATCTCTCACTCCTCCTACAGATGTAAGGTCTGTTGTGTTAACTATGATATCTCTCCTACAGATGTAAGGTCTGTTGTGTTAACTATGATATCTCTCCTACAGATGTAAGGTCTGTTGTGTTAACTATGATATCTCTCCTACAGATGTAAGGTCTGTTGTGTTAACTATGATATCTCTCACTCCTCTCCTACAGATGTAAGGTCTGTTGTGTTAACTATGATATCTCTCCTACAGATGTAAGGTCTGTTGTGTTAACTATGATATCTCTCACTCCTCTCCTACAGATGTAAGGTCTGTTGTGTTATCTATGATATCTCTCCTACAGATGTAAGGTCTGTTGTGTTAACTATGATATCTCTCCTACAGATGTAAGGTCTGTTGTGTTAACTATATCTCTCACTCCTCTCCTACAGATGTAAGGTCTGTTGTGTTAACTATGATATCTCTCCTACAGATGTAAGGTCTGTTGTGTTAACTATGATATCTCTCACTCCTCTCCTACAGATGATGTTAGGTCTGACGAGCCACGAGCCACACTTCTCCCTACTCAGAGAAGAGGTCCGCTTTGGAGGGAAGAAAAACCAGAAAAGGTCTGTGGGCATGTGCAAGAGAGCGTGCTGTGTATTTGTGTGTGTGTGTGTGTACACGTTTGTGTGTGTGTGTGTGTAAGACAGAGGTATAAGGATGGGCACTTATTCGAAAATCTGAACGGACGTTAGTATTCGATTACTTGTTTGTTCATTTTTTGCAGAAATGGCAATTACAGGCACGCACATAACGGGTCTTCCTCAAGACCTGACACGGATCAATGCAAAACATTCACCAGAAAGCTATTTACTGTTGCTGTTAGCCTAAAACTACCGGGGAATAGCAGCATGTCCGCTGGGGTTGTAGCTTACCTCTGCCCTCAGAATTTGCATCATGATTATTCAAGAGAGTATAAAGGAATTTTTATTCTGCATTTTTTAAATAGAATTGACTAATCGTGAAACTGAAATGTCATGATATTATTTTAATAGTGAAATATACTGAACAAAAATATAAACGCAATATGCACCAATTTTGAGTTATAGTTCATAACAAGGCTACTAAGCAACTTTGCAGTATTTTTTGTTTATTTCTCACATTCTATATTTCTGAATTCCATTATTTTTACTTTTTAGTTGTGTGTATTGTTAGATATTACTGCACTGTTGGCGCAAGGAACATTTTGCTACACCCGCAATAACATTTACTAAACATGTGTATGCGACCAATAAAATTGGCTTTGAAATATGTATTTCACATGAATGGACGGGGTGCACCCGCTTGGTAGCCAGCCCAACCACTGGGGAGCCCAGCCAATCAGAATGAGTTTTTCCCCACAAAAGGGCTTCATTACAGACAGAAATACTCCTCAGTTTCATCAGCTGTCAGAGTGATTGGTCTCAGACGATCCCGCAGATGAAGAAGCAGGATGTGGAGGTCCTGGGCTGGCGTGGTTACACGTTGTGAGGCCGGTTGGATGTACTGCCAAATTCTTTAAAATGACATTGAAGGCAGCTTATGGTGGAGAAATTATCTGGCAACAGTTCTGGTAGACATTCCTGCTGTCGGCATGCCAATTGCACACTCCCTCAAAACTTGAGGCATCTGTGGCATTGTGTTGTGTGACAAAACTGCACATGTTACAGTGGCCTTTTATTATCCCCATCACAAGGTGAACCTGTGTAATGATCATGCTGTTTAATCAGGTGGATGGATTATCTTGGCAAAGGAGAAATGCTCACTAACAGGGATGTGAACACATATCCGTACATTTTAGAGAAATACGTTTTTGTGCTTATGGAACTTTTTCTGGGAGCTTTTATTTCAGCTCATCAAACCCGGGACCAACACTTTACATGTTGCGTTTTTATATTTTTGATCTGTATTATTTCCAATGCCCATCCCAGGTAATCAGTATGTATTCTCCTCCTGCAGAATAACTGCTCCAGAGGAGACAACCTTCCACCTACTGCACCTGTCACTATTTAGGGAGTACATAGACTACGAGTTCTCTGAAGTTAAGGTAAGACATTCATACATTAAAATCTTGCTGGAGCGTGACCAATACAGTAGATGCAAAATAAACTCCCCTAGAAGTAATCAATACACACTATCAGTTCTCTATGAATGGTTTGAATAACAATAAGATCTTATGATGGGTTGTTTCTCAATAAGATCTCTTTCGATTGGTTGTTTGACAGAATAAGATCTCATTTGAGTACGACCTGGAGCGAATCATAGATGACTGGATCCTGATGGGCTTTCTTGTTGGAAATGACTTCATCCCTCATCTTCCTCATCTTCACATAAACCACGACGCCCTGCCTCTTCTCTACCGCACCTACATCAGTGTGCTGCCAACACTAGGAGGTGAGAACACACGGACAAGCTCATAAATTAGGGCTGACCCCATTTAGTCGACTGGTTTATTGTTTGGTCAATAGGCTGTTGGTTGACCAAGATCTTTTTTGTCGAGCAGTCGCAAATATATATATTTTTTATGGCACACAAGACACCTGTCTGATTCGCGCCTGTCTCAGTGGACTAATCCATTGCGGAGGCCGTGTGGATGCCGCAGTCTAAGAAGAAAAGGAGTGTAACCAAGATGCACAACGGACATCTCTCTCCAGAATGAGCTCTCTCCCGCCAATTCCGGCACATTCATTGTTTCATAACTTCATTGTGTGAATAGTTTGCCCTTTGATTGTTAGTCTGTCAATTCCACATGACTTTATCTAGAGTAGTACATTTCCTGCTAATTCCCATGATTTCTAATCTAGAATGTTTGTTTGGTTACGGTGATTTCTGTTAATGCACTCAATATATTATTACAGTCTTTTACCGTTGTCATTGTTGGAGTGGACACATTGTTGGAGTGGACACATTGTTTGCAAAGCACACAACCTTTGTTACACTTTAGAGAAACACATTTGGTTTATTTTGAGTTCTCATTTTGAGTAAGGACGCGCACCTGATTACCCATAGAAGTAGGCCTAGGCTACCTGGCTTGCGAACAAATGTAGGCTTATAAATGTGCCCATTTGGGGATCTGACAGTATTTCTGATTCTCTTTAACCACCACCACTTATGAGCTGTGGAGCTTCTCAAAGTACATTTTTCTTCACCTCAAACAGCAAGGAAACAAAGTCTGTTTTTACATCCATTGAGAATGACAATAGTTTCAGTATGTATTTGAAAAGTCTTTCCAGCTCTCTCCCTTTAGATAACTACTCTGCGTGAAAGGGAAAAATGTCAACCATTGGAAGCGTCATAAAATAGGCCACAGGGAGCGGGGAGGAGGATGGTCAAGTACAGATGATAAACCTTGTAAAAAAAATTGATCTGGTGCTCCCTCTTGAGGCTTTTGTGTCTTATTTCATCAAACAGTTCACTTAATGCAGGGGTGTCAAACTCATTCCATGGAGGGCCTAGTCTATAGCTTTTTCCTTTCAATGAAGACCTAGACAACCATGTGAGAGGAGTTCCTTACTAATCCGGGACCTTAATTCATCAATCAAGTACAAGGGAGGAGCAAAAACCCTCAGACACTTGGCCCTCCGTGGAAAGAGTGGCTTAAAGTGTCAGACATGTTCAGTACATATAGTTGACTTTATTACAACACATAGGGTGTGTCTATGTATGGAAAAATAGACCTTTTTAAAATTTAGGCGAATCAATTGGTTGAAAGAAGACTATTTTCGGTCAATCAAGATTTTTTGGGAGTCTGGGATAGCCCTCACACAAATATATATACACACACACACACACATAAAATACACACCCGATACTGAGTTATACTGTGTATAACATTTTACTGAAAGTATAGTGAGTAATAAGCAATAAACTTCGTTGTCTTTTCTCATCATCAGGATACCTGAATGAGAATGGTCACCTGAACCTGGGTAACTTTGAGAAGTACCTGGAGAAACTGTCAGAGGTAAGAGAGACCAGAAAACATCCACTATCGGTGGAATTATTTCATTACCATGCATTTCTGATTGTCAGTCTCACACTCTTTCTCACATCTGTTTCGCAATCTCTCTCGACCCTTTCTCTCTTCGGCTTCTCTCTCTTCTTCTCCCCCAGTTTGACAGGGAGCACTTCAATGAGGTGTTTGTGGATCTGAAGTGGTTTGAGAGTAAGGTGGGGAACAAGTACTTGAACGAGGCAGCAGGGCTGGCAGCAGAGGAGGCTCACTGCAAGGATTCCAGGAAGAAAGACCTGGTGAGACATGACCACACACACACACAGATTTGACAAATACAGATGCATGTATGAAGAGCTTGCTGACCTGTGTGTGTGTGTGTGTGTGTGTGTGTGTGTGTGTGTGTGTGTGTGTGTGTGTGTGTGTGTGTGTGTGTGTGTGTGTGTGTGTGTGTGTGTGTGTGTGTGTGTGTGCAGAAAGACTCTCTGTGTCTGGCTGCACTGGATGAGGTCAAGGACAGAGGCCCCAGCAGAGGTTTTGAGGAGGAAGGGGAGGAAGAAGACATGTTTGAAGCAGAGTTCCGACAGTACAAACGCACCTACTACATGACCAAGATGGGAGTGGAGGTGGTCTCAGAGTGAGTTGTATACCAAACATTCTCAAAATATTTTCCTGCAACCTCTAACGGTTTTGAAATGCTCTTACAAAGGTTTCTGGCCCCCAAGCTGGGCTGAACTTGAATGTTTTTTTTCTAGTTGATAAGCAAAGACGATGGCATTGTAGAGCTGTGACTAGGGCTGTTACGGTGACTGTATTACCGCCACACCGGCAGACACCAGTAATGATCGCAGTCAGATTCCACGTAACTAGGCTTCTCCAAGACTGCCCCTGATGCCGCTGGTGGTAATTAGCAAAGATTATCAGTAGCCTACCAAACTTTCTAACGGCCAGCTGCTAATGGCCGGTACTCGGCGCTCCCTTTAATCACTCTGACATAAATACAATTGAAAATCGAATCAAAAAGGTAATAAGAGGCCTGGCATAGGTCACCTGTTGGGCAGTGAGTGCCAGCTCCTCATACCTGGTTGATGCATGGAATGAAATAAGTGTTCCTGGTCCTTTACATTTCTATAGGCTATGCTATTACGTGAGAAAAAGAGGAGGATCCTTTTCAGCTTTCTAAAGGCTAGGACTACTATATTTATCTCCTATATTAAGCTCATTGCTAATAAGCTGTATAAAGAATATATACTAAATTGATATATTCTTTCTTCAGCTTAAAGAGCGTACACCTAATATGTTCCCCCTGTTGATGATGCTTATTATGCAGTAAGGTTGAACCAAAAGATTACATGTAACAAATATGAAATGAAATACAAAACAATTAAATATGTGAAATTGAATTAAACAATAATGTATGTTGATGCTAATATTATGTACAATATTCAATTGTTTTTATATAACAATAGCCTAATATATTTAAAATGACAAACTATTGTTTTTTCTAACAGTTTCACTAATTCATCCTAATTAATTTAATCATTATGACACACTATTGTCATTGGTTGCACTAGTTGCACTGTTTGTCTACATAACCTGGTTCAAGTATTCATGACATCACCCTGAAGAAGGCACAGTGATGCCCAAACGTTGGTAAATAGCCAATACATTCTGGGACTTTATATATGGAGTGTGCCGCTCTTTGTTTTTTGTAGTTTTTCTGCTCTTAGTCAGCACCTTCACACAAACACACTTTGATGTTTTTTATTCTTTAGACCTGCCTAAAATACATCATGGATTTAGTGTGGTGGTGTAGGCTATATTAAATGGATTTAGTGTGGTGGTGTAGGCTATATTAAATGGATTTAGTGTGGTGGTGTAGGCTATATTAAATGGATTTAGTGTGATGGTGTAGGCTATATTAAATGGATTTAGTGTGATGGTGTAGGCTATATTAAATGGATGTATTCGACTTTTTAAAATGAAGATGTTCCAAAGGTCCACATCAGTGGCTTGTAGGCTGTGTGTGGAAGCCAGAGATGCTCAACAAACATATTTGTTAATTAACGGTCAGTTACCGTGAGACCGGCGGTTATTTGCATGACAATCATTGGCTGACACAATTTCAAGACCGCCCTAGCCGTGACAATCTTTTAAACATTATTTTTTTAAATGATTGTTTTCAGTGAGTTTCTAGCCAACCAGGCGTTGTGCTATGTGGAGGGAATCCAGTGGATCCTACATTACTACTACCATGGAGTCCAATCCTGGAGCTGGTAGGTTCCTCTCCCCTCTCTCCCGTCTCCCCTCTCTCTCCTCTCTCCCGTCTCTCCTCTCTCCCGTCTCCCCCATTTCCCCTCTCTCCTCTCTCCTGTCTCCCCTCTCTCCTCTCTCTCCCGTTTCCCCTCTCTCCTCTCTCTCCCGTCTCCCCTCTCTCCCGTCTCTCCTGTCTCCTCTCGTGCGCTCTCCTGTCGATCTCTGTCTCTGCGTGTGTACTAATACCTCCCTCTGTTCTAGGTATTACCCGCACCACTATGCCCCCTTCCTGTCAGATGTGCGGAACATAGCCCATCTGAAGTTGAACTTTGACATGGGCAAGCCCTTCATGCCCTTCCAGCAGCTGCTGGGAGTCCTACCTTCTGCCAGCAAAGACCTGCTGCCCCAGAGCTATAGGGTAACAGACAGACAGACACGCACGCACACATAGCAGCATTGTGGGGACCTATGACACACACACTTTCCCATAACACACACACACACAGTTCTGATACCTGTGTTTTGTTCTTTGTGCAGCACCTGATGACATCAGAGAATTCTAGCATCATTGAGTATTACCCTCTAGACTTCAAGACAGACCTTAATGGGAAACAACAGGAGTGGGAGGCTGTGGTGCTCATCCCCTTCATCGACGAGGTACGTAGACACACACACATAAATATAAGTAAATGACATACTTCATACATGTCTTTGTCTTATTTTGCTTATTTGTGCGTTTCCTTTCCAGAGATGTTTGCTTGCTGCGATGGAGCCTTATAACGATCACATGACCAAGGCTGAGAAGGCCCGTAACTGCCACACACAGTGTGCTGTGTACAGCTACGACGCTGAGCTAGACTACCCCTCCACCCTGCCTGACCTGTTCCCCAACATCATGCACTGCCATGTCAGGTGAGACACGCGCACACACACACACACACTGAACACACTCACAGTTATACACACGCACCTTCCATGAGGCTAACATACATTCATGTGTTTGGTGGTTTCCAGAGTGACACCGGTTCCCATGGACGCTTGGCACGTGTCGTTGAGCCATGTGGGGCGCAGCATCAACAGCAGCCAGTTCTACTTCTGTGGCTTCCCCACCTTAAAGCACATCAGACACAAGGTACCACAGACAGACTACAATTCGCTACAGTAATAGCTAGGCTAGTTTGATGATAATTTCTGTGACAAATTGCAAAGTGTGTGGTGTTTCATGAAACTCGTTCTCTACAATACCTTGCTCCAACAAGTGACTTCTTTGTTTGAAAGTTTCATCATGTCACTGTAAAGAGGCGCCGTTTCCGTCAGCTGTTGTACCTGAACCTGGCATTAGCTTCACATTCCAGCTCAGGCTTCATCCATGTTATGAAGATGGATATTGATTGTGCACCTGCCGCTTACTCGAAGCCGGGCTTGTAACTGCGTTCATGTCGGAGTGGTCGAACAGCGAGCTCTTCATTGAGACAATCTATCCCTGGGCCAGTCACTGCCACATCAAAATGAAACAAAGTTATCCTGCATCTTCAGCGGGCTATGTTGGGAAATGGGTTGTTGGAGGTGCTGTCTTTCTTACACATATCGTTTGTCATCTTTGGTGTGCCTATCAATGCACAAGCCCTTCCCCCCCGCCCACTCCAATCGTTAAAATAATTGTATTAAGTCATACAGAAGTTTTACTGCTCTTGGAAGTTTCAAATGCATCCTGTCGTTACTAAATGTGTAGAGTGAAAGGGGTAGTGTCAACAGTTATCCTGGGTTGAACTCAGTTGACCAAAGTTAGCTCACTAACTGTTTTATCACGGCTGCCATTTACACCCCAATATTGACAATGATAGTTTTTTTCCAATCTTAGAGTCTGAATACTTTGTATGTTTCATCTGTAGACGTGAATGTGTGTGTCTTCTGTCTATAGTTCTATAAGAAGAAACATGGAGTGGTGGTGTTCCAGCAGAGCAGCCGAGGAGAGAACATGATGCTGGAGATCATACCTAGCAAAGAGGAACCCGTGAGTGAAGACAGTCTTGTTTCTATGAAAAGTCAAAGACTGTTAGATATACAGTATGTGTCTGGGGCAGAAGTAGTAGATATTGTTTTCACCCCCTCCTCCTTCTCTCTATCCCTCTTTCTCACCCCCCCATTTCAGGTGTGTGACAATGTGGCCTCTCAGGTCCTGGGTCGGTCTGTGTTTGTCAACTGGCCCCACCTAGAGGAGGCCAGGGTGGTAGCAGTGTCTGACGGGGAGAGCAAGTAAGAGCCACGCTCAGTTCTCGTCATGTCTAATGAGGGCTGAACTACAGTACTAAACCTGAACTGTCCCTCAAAACCAAACACCTCTGGCTCTGCCCTTTATTCAGTTCTCATTAGACTATAACTTTGAAGTACACCGAGTTGTCAATATTCATCAATATCTGTCTCCTTCCACTTCCAACCCTCCTTTCCCCTACATTTTCTCTCCTCTTTCCCTCCATCACTCACCGTCCCTCTCAGGTTCTTCCTGGAGGAGCCGGCAGGGATGCAGAAGCTGTACGACAGGGACTCTCCTCCCCCCACTAAGGTCACCTACCTCAGTGACAAGGAACAGAAGGACTGGGTTAAGGATGTACAGGGCATCACTGAGCAGTAAGCATCTATTTGCCATCAAAGTGGAATAGTTTTTCAGTGAGGTCTTTTTGATTTCTGCACCCTCTCTGGTAGAAGTGCCATCCTATGAGTCTATTACATGTTTTTATCTTGACCTTTATTTCACCAAGAAGTCCCATTTTGGTCAGAAGACCTCTTCCTCTAGGGAGACCTGTGTTTTGCCTGACCACTCTCCCTACCATAATAGCTCTGTTTCTCTCTCTCTCCTCCCACCTGTCTCCCCTCAGTTTCGGTAAGCGTAAGGGCATCACGGTGAATGAGACGGCGGTGGTTTTGTATACCCAGCTGCTGACGGGCAGGAAGTATGTACCTGGGCAGAGCGGACAGGTGCACCTGGAGAAACAGTGGGCCAAGCAGATACTGCCATTCCCCTACCAGACCATCGTCAAGGTAAGCACAGGCGCGTACACACACAGGAAGACCTACTACACACACACGCACACGCACATTCTAGAGCTGGGCGTTATAGACGAAAATCCATACTGTGATAAATTGCCTGAATTGGTGCAATAAGGATAAATAAAACAATAACTTTAAACATTGTTGGAATTATCCTTTAAATACTACTACTACTAGTTTGATTGTTGTAGCCATCAATTGTCCCATAAAAATCACCCTTATTAGCTAATTTATTTCATTTCAAACTTTTCTCTGGTGTAGGCTGCTTATCGTAATGAACAATATCAGGAAAATGCCTACGATAAGTATGGTCGGTGTCTCACACACACACAACTCTCTCTCCCTCAGGACATCAAAGCCTTTGACTCGTCGTCCACTCGCTTCAAGACCCTGGAGGAGCTGTATCCCCCGACGACCACGGTTTTCATGGTGGGGAACCCCTACTACGGTGCCATGGGAGAGGTCGGTACAACTTTCTGTTTCCTGTCTCTACTTTTATGCCAGTTGTTGTTGTTTTCCATGACCCTTTCCTCCTCTTAAAAACAACAGTCCTGACGAAGCTAAATGTGTGGAGTCATGAAATGAGGATCTGTGAGAAGCCTTTCATGCTTTTCCCTTTGGTCACACAGGTGCAGGAGTCCAGTGATGTCATCAAAGAGGGACGGGTGCGGGTAGTGTTCACGGTGCCCTGTGAACCACCTATGGAATCCTTAATACAGAACCAGCATGTAAGTCATTCTCAAAATAACACCTCTCTCACACTCCTCCCCTGCCCACCACATTACTAAACATGCACCCTTTCCAAGCTCACCCTCCTCTCTCTGTCTCTTGCTCTCTCTCTCTGTCTGTCTCTCTGTCTCTCTCTCTCTGTCTCTCTCTCTCTCTCTGTGTGTGTGTGTAGAAATACTGTGTGAAGTACAGTCCTGGCTACGTTCTGGCCTCACGCCTCGGCATCACCGGCTACCTCGTCTCCAGATTCTCTGGCAGCATCTTCGTCGGCAGAGGATCCAAGAAAAAGTGAGAGAACAAATTTCAAATGACAGCCTATTCTTTATTTGATTCACTACTGTTGATCATATAGGTTGGTTTGTATGTGTCTAATAAACCGTGTCTCTCTCCCTCCGTTTCTTCTGTCCTCCCTCCATTTCTTCTGTCCTCCCTCCGTTTCTTCTGTCCTCCCTCCGTTTCCTCTGTCCTCCCTCCGTTTCTTCTGTCCTCCCTCCGTTTCTTCTGTCCTCCCTCCGTTTCGTCTGTTCTCCCTCCGTTTCTTCTGTTCTCCCTCCGTGTCTTCTGTTCTCCCTCCGTGTCTTCTGTTCTCCCTCCGTGTCTTCTGTCCTCCCTCCGTTTCTTCTGTTCTCCCTCTGTTTCTTTCTTCTGTTCTCCCTCCGTGTCTTCTGTTCTCCCTCCGTGTCTTCTGTTCTCCCTCTGTTTCTTTCTTCTGTTCTCCCTCCCTCCACAGTCCCCATGGGGAGCAGAAGGCTAACGTGGGTCTGAACCTGAAGTTCAATAAGAAGAATGAGGAGGTACCAGGTTACACCAAGAGAACCGAGAAGGAGTGGCTCTATTCTGTCGCTGTGGAGGATCTGATGGCTGAGTACTTGGATAGGTGTGTGTGAAACAGCATTGTGCGTGTTATTATTAGTGCGTGTGTAACCTGCCTTGGGTGTGTCCTGTAGGTTCTCTGAGGTGTTTGACCTGGTGTCCAGGAACAGTCACGACGATGTCTTCTACGAGGACGACATCTGGCCCGGAGTGGACCAAAACGGGTATACATATTCATGCATTTAACATTCATAATTTCCACTGTCATACAGTCATAACCGGTAAACCTGCAACACTTACACACTTTACACTTGCATTCAGATGTTCTTAAACACTAGAAAACACTAGGAGTAAGTTGGTGTGTAACGATGAAGTAGATCATAACAGTTATAGTAATAATGAGGGTAGTGGTGGTGATGGGGATGATTTTCCGGCAGGGCGGAGAGGGTGAAGGAGATCACTTCCTGGTTGAAGACCCACCCAGTCGCCGACATCGCCCGGGCATCATGTGACCTGCAGATCCTGGACACGGCCATCGTGGAGCAGATCGAGGAAGTGGTGGCTAAGGTAACTAGGGGCTGTCAATCATTAATCGGTCTTCCCTCGGCTCTGTCATCAATATTCTCTGTCAATCATTTATCAAGCTTCCTTCACTCATGCTGCCAAACATACCCTAGTAAAACTGACTATCCTACCGATCCTTGACTTTTGCGATGTCATTTACAAAATAGCCTCCAACACTCTACTCAGCAAATTGGATGCAGTCTATCACAGTGCCATCCGTTTTGTCACCAAGGCCCCATATAACACCCACCACTGCGACCTGTATGCTCTCGTTGGCTGGCCCTCGCTTCATATTCGTCGCCAAACCCACTGGGTCCAGGACATCTATAAGTCTTTGCTTGGTAAAGCCCCGTCTTATCTCAGCTCACTGGTCACCATAGCAGCACCCACCCGTAGCATGCGCTCCAGCAGGTATATCTCTCTAGTCACCCCCAAAGCCAATTCCTCATTTGGCCGCCTTTCCTTCCAGTTTTCTGCTGCCAATGACTGGAATGAATTGCAAAAGTCCTGAAGCTGGAGACTCTTATCTCCCTCACTAACTTTAAGCATCAGCTGTCAGAGCAGCTCACAGGTCACTGCACCTGTACATAGTCCATCTTTAGCCCATCCAACTACCTCATCCCCATACTGTTATTTTTTTTTTTGCTCCTTTGCAGCTCAGTATCTCTACTTGCACATTCATCTTCTGCACATCTATCACTCCAGTGTTAATTGCTAAATTGTACTTATTTCGCCACTATGGCCTATTTATTGTCTTACCTCCCCAATCTTACTACATTTGCACACTGTATATATATATTTTTCTATCGTGTTATTGACTGTACGTTTGTTTATATGTAACTCTGTGTTGTTGTTTGTGTCGCACTGCTTTGCTTTATCTTGGCCAGGTCACAGTTGTAAATGAGAACTTGTTCTCAACTGGCCTACCTGGTTAAATAAAGGTGAAATAAGAAAAGAATCATCTGTCTACTCTTACTCTGTGTTTCTATGTTTCCATCACCTCTACCCTTGTTTTTCTGTCAGGGAATAAGGTAGATGGACACACACTACTCAGCAAGCCCTTCCTTCACTGTCAATGATTCATTGACTTTCTTTTGTTAGTGTTTCTGTAGTCCCTCTTACCTCCCTCTGTTTCTCAGGTCAAGAAGAGCAGCAAGAAAGTGCGTGTGACCGTGAAGCCACATTTACTCTTCAGGGTGAGAATGTCTTTTACCTGTGTGTGGAGAGGAAAATGTAGGACTTTGTCTGTGTCATATAGTGGGTGACAAGGACATTAAAACCTCCATATTGGTCCAACACACACACCTTCTCTAAATCCTGTAGTTTGTGTGTCTCTCTCTCTCCAGCCCTTAGAGCAGCAGCACGGTGTGGTCCCTGACCCGGATGCAGAGTACCACCTGTTTGACCGGGTGGTCAATGTCAGAGAGAGCTTCTCAGTCCCCCTCGGCCTCAGAGGAACCATCATCGGCATCAAGGGAGGTGAGTGGTCACACACCCACTGTCTGTTACGTCTCTCTCACTCTCATATACAACACACTCACTGTCTGTTACGTCTCTCTCACTCTCATATACAACACACCCACTGTCTGTTACGTCTCTCTCTCTCTCATGTACAACACACCCACTGTCTGTTACGTCTCTCTCTCACTCTCATATACAACACACCCACTGTCTGTTACGTCTCTCTCACTCTCATATACAACACACCCACTGTCTGTTACGTCTCTCTCTCACTCTCATATACAACACACCCACTGTCTGTTACGTCTCTCTCTCACTCTCATATACAACACACCCACTGTCTGTTACGTCTCTCTCTCACTCTCATATACATCACACCCACTGTCTGTTACGTCTCTCTCTCACTCTCATATACAACACGCCCACTGTCTGTTACGTCTCTCTCTCTCTCATGTACAACACACCCACTGTCTGTTACGTCTGTCTCACTCTCATATACAACACACCCACTGTCTGTTACGTCTGTCTCGCTCTCATATACAACACACCCACTGTCTGTTACGTCTCTCACTCTCATATACAACACACCCACTGTCTGTTACGTCTCTCTCTCTCTCTCACTCTCATATACAACACACTCACTGTCTGTTACGTCTCTCTCTCATGTACAACACACCCACTGTCTGTTACGTCTGTCTCACTCTCATGTACAACACACCCACTGTCTGTTACGTCTGTCTCACTCTCATATACAACACACCCACTGTCTGTTACGTCTCTCACTCTCATATACAACACACCCACTGTCTGTTACGTCTCTCTCTCTCTCTCATGTACAACACACCCACTGTCTGTTACGTCTGTCTCACTCTCATATACAACACACCCACTGTCTGTTACGTCTGTCTCACTCTCATATACAACACACCCACTGTCTGTTACGTCTCTCTCACTCTCATATACAACACACCCACTGTCTGTTACGTCTGTCTCACTCTCATATACAACACACCCACTGTCTGTTACGTCTGTCTCACTCTCATGTACAACACACCCACTGTCTGTTACGTCTGTCTCACTCTCATATACAACACACACACTGTCTGTTACGTCTCTCTCACTCACTGTCTGTTACGTCTCTCTCTCACTCTCATACAACACACCCACTGTCTGTTACGTCTCTCTCTCTCTCATGTACAACACACCCACTGTCTGTTACGTCTGTTTCACTCTCATACAACACACCCACTGTCTGTTACGTCTCTCTCTCACTCTCATATACAACACACCCACTGTCTGTTACGTCTGTCTCACTCTCATATACAACACACCCACTGTCTGTTACGTCTGTCTCACTCTCATGTACAACACACCCACTGTCTGTTACGTCTGTCTCACTCTCATGTACAACACACCCACTGTCTGTTACGTCTGTCTCACTCTCATATACAACACACCCACTGTCTGTTACGTCTGTCTCACTCTCATGTACAACACACCCACTGTCTGTTACGTCTCTCTCTCTCTCTCATGTACAACACACCCACTGTCTGTTACGTCTGTCTCACTCTCATGTACAACACACCCACTGTCTGTTACGTCTGTCTCACTCTCATATACAACACACCCACTGTCTGTTACGTCTCTCTCTCTCTCTCATGTACAACACACCCACTGTCTGTTACGTCTCTCTCGATCTCATATACAACACACCCACTGTCTGTTACGTCTGTTTCACTCTCATATACAACACACCCACTGTCTGTTACGTCTCTTTCTCTCTCTCATGTACAACACACCCACTGTCTGTTACGTCTGTCTCACTCTCATGTACAACACACCCACTGTCTGTTACGTCTCTCTCACTCACTGTCTGTTACGTCTCTCTCTCACTCTCATATACAACACACCCACTGTCTGTTACGTCTCTCTCTCACTCTCATATACAACACACCCACTGTCTGTTACGTCTCTTTCTCACTCTCATATACAACACACCCACTGTCTGTTACGTCTCTCTCTCACTCTCATATACAACACACCCACTGTCTGTTACGTCTCTCTCTCACTCTCATATACATCACACCCACTGTCTGTTACGTCTCTCTCTCACTCTCATATACATCACACCCACTGTCTGTTACGTCTCTCTCTCACTCTCATATACAACACACCCACTGTCTGTTACGTCTCTTTCTCACTCTCATATACAACACACCCACTGTCTGTTACGTCTCTCTCTCACTCTCATATACAACACACCCACTGTCTGTTACGTCTCTTTCTCACTCTCATATACAACACACCCACTGTCTGTTACGTCTCTCTCTCACTCTCATATACAACACACTCACTGTCTGTTACGTCTCTCTCTCACTCACTGTCTGTTACGTCTGTCTCTCACTCTCATATACAACACACCCACTGTCTGTTACGTCTGTCTCACTCTCATGTACAACACACCCACTGTCTGTTACGTCTATCTCACTCTCATGTACAACACACCCACTGTCTGTTACGTCTGTCTCACTCTCATGTACAACACACCCACTGTCTGTTACGTCTGTCTCACTCTCATGTACAACACACCCACTGTCTGTTACGTCTGTCTCACTCTCATATACAACACACCCACTGTCTGTTACGTCTGTCTCACTCTCATGTACAACACACCCACTGTCTGTTACGTCTCTCTCTCATGTACAACACACCCACTGTCTGTTACGTCTGTCTCACTCTCATATACAACACACCCACTGTCTGTTACGTCTGTCTCACTCTCATATACAACACACCCACTGTCTGTTACGTCTCTCTCTCACTCTCACTCTCATATACAACACACTCACTGTCTGTTACGTCTCTCTCTCACTCTCATATACAACACACCCACTGTCTGTTACGTCTGTCTCACTCTCATATACAACACACCCACTGTCTGTTACGTCTCTCTCACTCTCATATACAACACACCCACTGTCTGTTACGTCTCTCTCTCACTCTCATATACAACACACCCACTGTCTGTTACGTCTCTCACTCTCATGTACAACACACCCACTGTCTGTTACGTCTGTCTCACTCTCATGTACAACACACCCACTGTCTGTTACGTCTGTCTCACTCTCATGTACAACACACCCACTGTCTGTTACGTCTGTCTCACTCTCATGTACAACACACCCACTGTCTGTTACGTCTGTCTCACTCTCATGTACAACACACCCACTGTCTGTTACGTCTGTCTCACTCTCATGTACAACACACCCACTGTCTGTTACGTCTGTCTCACTCTCATGTACAACACACCCACTGTCTGTTACGTCTCTCTCACTCTCATATACAACACACCCACTGTCTGTTACGTCTGTCTCACTCTCATATACAACACACCCACTGTCTGTTACGTCTGTCTCACTCTCATGTACAACACACCCACTGTCTGTTACGTCTGTCTCACTCTCATATACAACACACACACTGTCTGTTACGTCTCTCTCACTCACTGTCTGTTACGTCTCTCTCTCACTCTCATACAACACACCCACTGTCTGTTACGTCTCTCTCTCTCTCATGTACAACACACCCACTGTCTATTACGTCTGTTTCACTCTCATACAACACACCCACTGTCTGTTACGTCTCTCTCTCACTCTCATATACAACACACCCACTGTCTGTTACGTCTGTCTCACTCTCATATACAACACACCCACTGTCTGTTACGTCTGTCTCACTCTCATGTACAACACACCCACTGTCTGTTACGTCTGTCTCACTCTCATGTACAACACACCCACTGTCTGTTACGTCTGTCTCACTCTCATATACAACACACCCACTGTCTGTTACGTCTGTCTCACTCTCATGTACAACACACCCACTGTCTGTTACGTCTCTCTCTCTCTCTCATGTACAACACACCCACTGTCTGTTACGTCTGTCTCACTCTCATGTACAACACACCCACTGTCTGTTACGTCTGTCTCACTCTCATATACAACACACCCACTGTCTGTTACGTCTCTCTCTCTCTCTCATGTACAACACACCCACTGTCTGTTACGTCTCTCTCGATCTCATATACAACACACCCACTGTCTGTTACGTCTGTTTCACTCTCATATACAACACACCCACTGTCTGTTACGTCTCTTTCTCTCTCTCATGTACAACACACCCACTGTCTGTTACGTCTGTCTCACTCTCATGTACAACACACCCACTGTCTGTTAAGTCTCTCTCACTCTCATATACAACACACCCACTGTCTGTTACGTCTGTCTCACTCTCATGTACAACACACCCACTGTCTGTTACGTCTCTCTCACTCACTGTCTGTTACGTCTCTCTCTCACTCTCATATACAACACACCCACTGTCTGTTACGTCTCTCTCTCACTCTCATATACAACACACCCACTGTCTGTTACGTCTCTTTCTCACTCTCATATACAACACACCCACTGTCTGTTACGTCTCTCTCTCACTCTCATATACAACACACTCACTGTCTGTTACGTCTCTCTCTCACTCACTGTCTGTTACGTCTGTCTCTCACTCTCATATACAACACACCCACTGTCTGTTACGTCTGTCTCACTCTCATATACAACACACCCACTGTCTGTTACGTCTGTCTCTCATATACAACACACCCACTGTCTGTTACGTCTGTCTCTCACTCTCATATACAACACACTCACTGTCTCTTACGTCTCTCTCTCACTCTTATATACAACACACCCACTGTCTGTTACGTCTCTCTCTCTCTCATGTACAACACACCCACTGTCTGTTACGTCTGTCTCACTCTCATGTACAACACACCCATTGTCTGTTACGTCTGTCTCACTCTCATGTACAACACACCCACTGTCTGTTACGTCTCTCTCTCATGTACAACACACCCACTGTCTGTTACGTCTGTCTCACTCTCATATACAACACACCCACTGTCTGTTACGTCTGTCTCACTCTCATATACAACACACCCACTGTCTGTTACGTCTCTCTCTCACTCTCACTCTCATATACAACACACTCACTGTCTGTTATGTCTCTCTCTCACTCTCATATACAACACACCCACTGTCTGTTACGTCTGTCTCACTCTCATATACAACACACCCACTGTCTGTTACGTCTCTCTCACTCTCATATACAACACACCCACTGTCTGTTACGTCTCTCTCTCACTCTCATATACAACACACCCACTGTCTGTTACGTCTCTCACTCTCATGTACAACACACCCACTGTCTGTTACGTCTGTCTCACTCTCATGTACAACACACCCACTGTCTGTTACGTCTGTCTCACTCTCATGTACAACACACCCACTGTCTGTTACGTCTGTCTCACTCTCATGTACAACACACCCACTGTCTGTTACGTCTGTCTCACTCTCATGTACAACACACCCACTGTCTGTTACGTCTATCTCACTCTCATGTACAACACACCCACTGTCTGTTACGTCTGTCTCACTCTCATGTACAACACACCCACTGTCTGTTACGTCTGTCTCACTCTCATGTACAACACACCCACTGTCTGTTACGTCTGTCTCACTCTCATGTACAACACACCCACTGTCTGTTACGTCTGTCTCACTCTCATGTACAACACACCCACTGTCTGTTACGTCTGTCTCACTCTCATGTACAACACACCCACTCTGTTACGTCTGTCTCACTCTCATATACAACACACCCACTGTCTGTTACGTCTCTCTCTCACTCTCATGTACAACACACCCACTGTCTGTTACGTCTGTCTCACTCTCATGTACAACACACCCACTGTCTGTTACGTCTCTCTCACTCTCATGTACAACACACCCACTGTCTGTTACGTCTGTCTCTCATATACAACACACCCACTGTCTGTTACGTCTCTCTCTCACTCACTGTCTGTTACGTCTCTCTCTCACTCTCATATACAACACACCCACTGTCTGTTACATCTCTCTCTCACTCTCATATACAACACACCCACTGTCTGTTACGTCTCTCTCTCACTCTCATATACAACACACCCACTGTCTGTTACGTCTCTCTCTCACTCTCATATACAACACACCCACTGTCTGTTACGTCTCTCTCTCACTCTCATATACAACACACCCACTGTCTGTTACGTCTCTCTCACTCTCATATACAACACACCCACGGTCTGTTACGTCTCTCTCTCTCTCATGTACAACACACTCACTGTCTGTTACGTCTCTCTCTCACTCTTATATACAACACACCCACTGTCTGTTACGTCTCTCTCTCACTCTCATGTACAACACACCCACTGTCTGTTACGTCTCTCTCTCACTCACTGTCTGTTACGTCTCTCACTCTCATATACAACACACCCACGGTCTGTTACGTCTTTCTCTCACTCTCATATACAACACACCCACTGTCTGTTACGTCTCTCTCACTCTCATATACAACACACCCACTGTCTGTTACGTCTCTCTCTCACTCTCATATACAACACACCCACTGTCTGTTATGTCTCTCTCTCACTCTCATGTACAACACACCCACGGTCTGTTACGTCTCTCTCTCACTCTCATATACAACACACCCACTGTCTGTTACGTCTCTCTCACTCATAAACACAAACACATGACCACGGTGTTTGAGCCGTATCATAACCGATGTTAACCTCTCTCCCGTGGCAGCTGATCGGGAGGCTGAGGTCTTGTATGAGGTTGTGTTTGATGAAGAGTTTGCTGGGGGACTTACAATCAGGTACAGTCTGTCTGTGTTTCATTGTTTCACGTAGGTCTATTAAGTGTTTCAGGCCTTGACTCAAAAACATATTTTCTTTTAGGTTATGTGTTTTATATGACTGTTGTTCTGGGTGACTGTATTCTGCCTGACCGTGGTCTGTTGGGTGACTGTATTCTGCCTAACCGTGGTCTGTTGGGTGACTGTATTCTGCCTGACCGTGGTCTGTTGGGTGACTGTATTCTGCCTGACCGTGGTCTGTTGGGTGACTGTATTCTGCCTGACCGTGGTCTGTTGCCTGACTAGGTGTGCGTCGGGCCGTGGCTACAGGCTGCCTCCGTGTGCCTTAATCAACTTGAGCCATGGATGCCGCTTTGAGCAGGGTTCCCACAAACTGACCGCCATCGTCAAGCCCCAGCCCTCCTCCCACCACCACGCACACAACAAAGAGCTGTCTGGGCTCAACCACTCACCACGCTCACCCTTCATACCCACACCGGTAGGACTGGAGTAGAGCAAATTACACCTGTACTCATGTCACACACACACACTCAAATAAGAATGGGTTAAATCTCCCACTCATTTGATTAAACCAGAATAGATCCTAGTGAATCGCCTCCAACTTTCTGTTTCTGACATTTTCCCACCATATCTCCCACTCTCTGTATGTCTTGATGGAAACAACATTTCTCTCTCTCCATCTCCCTCTCTCTCTCGCCATCTCCCTCTCTCTCTCGCCGTCTCCCTCTCTCTCTCTCGCCGTCTCCCTCTCTCGCCGTCTCCCTCTCTCGCCGTCTCCCTCTCTCTCTCTCGCCGTCCGTCTCTCTCTCCCTCTGTGTCTCTCTCTCCCTCTGTGTCTCGCTCTCCCTCGTCTGTCTTTCCCTCCCTCTCTCCATCTGTCTTAACCTCCGTCTGTCTTTTCCTCCTTCCCTGTCTCTGTCTCTCCCTCCCTCCCTGTCTGTCCCTCCCTCTGCTTCTCCCTCCTGTCCATCCGTCCCGTCTCTCCGTCCCCTCCCTCTCTCTCCCTCCCACCCCTCCCTACGTCTGTCTTTCCCTCCCTCCATCTGTCTTTCCCTCCCTGTCTGTCTCTCCCTTTCCCTCCCTGTCTGTCTCTCCCTCCCTCCATCTGTCTTTCCCTCCGTCTGTCTCTCCCTCCCTGTCTGTCTTTCCCTCCCTCCATCTGTCTTTCCCTCCGTCTGTCTCTCCCTCTCCCTCCCTTTGTCTGTCTGTCTCTCCCTCTGCTTCTTCCTCCCTCCCCTCCCTCTGTTTCTTCCTCCCTCCCCTCCCTCTGTTTCTTCCTCCCTCCCCTCCCTCTCTCTCCCTCCCTCCCCTCCCTCTGTCTCTCCCTCTCTCCCTCCATCTGTCTCTCTCTCCCTCCCATCCCTATCTCTCCCTCTCTCTCCCTCCCCTCCCTCTGTCTCTCTCTCCCTCCCCTCCCTCTCTCTCTCTCCCCCTCCCATCCCTGTCTCTCCCTCCCTCTCTCTCTCCATCTGTCTCTCTCTCCCTCCCCTCCCCCTGTCTCTCCCTCCCCTCCCTCCGTCTCTCCCGCCCTCTGTATCTTCCTCTCTGTCTGTCTCTGTTTCTCTCAGCAGCAGAACGGCAGACAAAACATTCTCAGGGAAGACACTCAGGGGAACAAAAATGTGCACCACAATGCCCTCAGCCAGAAACACCAGCCGAAGGTAAGCCTGTGTTTGTTCTCTCTCCTCTCTGGCTCGCTCTCGCTCTCTCTGTGTTTGTTATCTTTCCTCTCTCCTCTCTCTTCTCTGTCTCTCTCTCTCTCTGTTTGTTCTCTCTCCTCTCTGGCTCTCTCTCTCTGTGTTTGTTCTCTCTCCTCTCTGGCTCTCTCTCTCTGTGTTTGTTATCTTTCCTCTCTCCTCTCTCTTCTCTGTCTCTCTCTCTCTGTGTTTGTTCTCTCTCCTCTCTGGCTCTCTCTCTCTGTGTTTGTTCTCTCTCCTCTCTGGCTCTCTCTCTCTCTCTCCTCTATGGCTCTCTCTCTCTCTCTGTGTGTTTGTCCTCTCTCCTCTCTGGCTTGCTCTCTCTCTCTCTCTCTCCTCTCTGGCTCGCTCTCTTTCTCTCTCTATGTTTGTTCTCTCTCCTCTGGCTTGCTCTCTCTCTCTCTCTCTCTCTCTCTCTCTCTCTCTCTCTCTCTCTCTCTCTCTCTCTCTCTCTCTCTCTCTCTCTCTCTCTCTCTCTCTGTGTTTGTTCTCTCTCCTCTCTGGCTCGCTCTCTCTCTCTCTCTCTCTCTCTCTGTTTGTTCTCTCTCCTCTCTGGCTCTCTCTCTCTCTCTCTGTTTGTTCTCTCTCCTCTCTGGCTCGCTCTCTTTCTCTCTCTGTGTTTGTTCTCTCTCTCTCTCTCTCTCTCTCTGTTTGTTTGTTCTCTCTCCTCTCTGGCTCGCTCTCTCTCTCTCTCTCTCTGTGTTTGTTCTCTCTCCTCTGGCTTGCTCTCTCTCTCTCCTCTCTGGCTCTCTCTCTCTCTGTGTTTGTTCTCTCTCCTCTGGCTTGCTCTCTCTCTCTCCTCTCTGGCTCTCTCTCTCTCTCCTCTATGGCTCTCTCTCTCTCTCTGTGTGTTTGTTCTCTCTCCTCTCTGGCTTGCTCTCTCTCTCTCTCTCTCTCTCTGTGTTTGTTCTCTCTCCTCTCTGGCTCTCTCTCTCTCTCTCTCTCTGTTTGTTTGTTCTCTCTCCTCTCTGGCTCGCTCTCTCTCTCTCTCTCTCTCTGTGTTTGTTCTCTCTCCTCTGGCTTGCTCTCTCTCTCTCCTCTCTGGCTCTCTCTCTCTCTGTGTTTGTTCTCTCTCCTCTCTGGCTCTCTCTCTCTCTCCTCTATGGCTCTCTCTCTCTCTCTGTGTGTTTGTTCTCTCTCCTCTCTGGCTTGCTCTCTCTCTCTCTCTCTCTCTCTGTGTTTGTTCTCTCTCCTCTCTGGCTCTCTCTCTCTCTCTCTCTCTGTGTTTGTTCTCTCTCCTCTCTGGCTCGCTCTCTTTCTCTCTCTGTTTGTTCTCTCTCCTCTCTGGCTTGCTCTCTCTCTCTCTCTGTGTTTGTTCTCTCTCCTCTCTGGCTCGCTCTCTTTCTCTCTCTGTGTTTGTTCTCTCTCCTCTCTGGCTCGCTCTCTCTCTCTCTGTTTGTTTGTTCTCTCTCCTCTCTGGCTCGCTCTCTTTCTCTCTCTGTGTTTGTTCTCTCTCCTCTCTGGCTCGCTCTCTTTCTCTCCTCTCTGGCTCGCTCTCTCTCTCTCCTCTCTGGCTCGCTCTCTCTCTCTGTGTTTGTTCTCTCTCCTCTCTGGCTCTCTCTCTCTCTCTCCTCTCTCTGTGTTTGTTCTCTCTCCTCTGGCTTGCTCTCTCTCTCTGTGTAAGTCCTCTCTCCTCTCTGGCTTGCTCTCTCTCTCTCTCTCTCTCTGTGTTTGTTCTCTCTCCTCTCTGGCTCGCTCTCTTTCTCTCTCTGTGTTTGTTCTCTCTCCTCTCTCTCTCTCTCTCTCTCTCTCTCTCTCTGTGTTTGTTCTCTCTCCTCTCTGGCCCGCTCTCTCTCTCTCTGTGTTTGTTCTCTCTCCTCTCTGGCTCGCTCTCTTTCTCTCTCCTCTCTGGCTCGCTCTCTCTCTCTCTCTCTCTGTGTGTTTGTTCTCTCTCCTCTCTGGCTCGCTCTCTTTCTCTCTCTGTGTTTGTTCTCTCTCCTCTCTGGCTCGCTCTCTTTCTCTCCTCTCTGGCTCGCTCTCTCTCTCCTCTCTGGCTCGCTCTCTCTCTCTGTGTTTGTTCTCTCTCCTCTCTGGCTCGCTCTCTCTCGCTCTCTGTGTTTGTTCTCTCTCCTCTCTGGCTCGCTCTCTTTCTCTCCTCTCTCTGTGTTTGTTCTCTCTCCTTTCTGGCTCGCTCTCTTTCTCTCTCTGTGTTTGTTCTCTCTCCTCTCTGGCTCGCTCGCTCTCTCTCTCTCTGTTTGTTTGTTCTCTCTCCTCTCTGGCTCGCTCTCTTTCTCTCTCTGTGTTTGTTCTCTCTCCTCTCTTTCTCTCCTCTCTGGCTCGCTCTCTCTCTCTCCTCTCTGGCTCGCTCTCTCTCTCTCCTCTCTGGCTCGCTCTCTCTCTCTGTGTTTGTTCTCTCTCCTCTCTGGCTCTCTCTCTCTCTCTCCTCTCTCTGTGTTTGTTCTCTCTCCTCTGGCTTGCTCTCTCTCTCTGTGTAAGTCCTCTCTCCTCTCTGGCTTGCTCTCTCTCTCTCTCTCTCTGTGTTTGTTCTCTCTCCTCTCTGGCTCGCTCTCTTTCTCTCTCTGTGTTTGTTCTCTCTCCTCTCTCTCTCTCTGTGTTTGTTCTCTCTCCTCTCTGGCCCGCTCTCTCTCTCTCTGTGTTTGTTCTCTCTCCTCTCTGGCTCGCTCTCTTTCTCTCTCTGTGTTTGTTCTCTCTCCTCTCTGGCTCGCTCTCTCTCGCTCTCTCTCTCTCTCTCTCTCTATGTGTTTGTTCTCTCTCCTCTCTGGCTCGCTCTCTTTCTCTCTCTGTGTTTGTTCTCTCTCCTCTCTGGCTCGCTCTCTTTCTCTCCTCTCTGGCTCGCTCTCTCTCTCTCCTCTCTGGCTCGCTCTCTCTCTCTCCTCTCTGGCTCGCTCTCTCTCTCTGTGTTTGTTCTCTCTCCTCTCTGGCTCGCTCTCTTTCTCTCCTCTCTCTGTGTTTGTTCTCTCTCCTTTCTGGCTCGCTCTCTTTCTCTCTCTGTGCTTGTTCTCTCTCCTCTCTGGCTCGCTCTCTTTCTCTCTCTGTGTTTGTTCTCTCTCCTCTCTGGCTCGCTCTCTCTCTCCTCTCTCTCTCTGTGTTTGTTCTCTCTCCTCTCTGGCTCTCTCTCTCTCTGTGTTTGTTCTCTCTCCTCTCTGGCTCGCTCTCTTTCTCTCCTCTCTCCTCTCTCTGTGTTTGTTCTCTCTCCTTTCTGGCTCGCTCTCTTTCTCTCTCTGTGTTTGTTCTCTCTCCTCTCTGGCTCGCTCTCTTTCTCTCTCTGTGTTTGTTCTCTCTCCTCTCTGGCTCGTTCTCTTTCTCTCTCTGTGTTTGTTCTCTCTCTGCGTTTGGGTTTTTCTCTACAATGCCACATTTCTCTGTGGTGGAGTGTGTAACATCAATCTCTCTGTGAGTGCAGGGTAAAGATGAGGAGTTCAGTAATGTGTGGCAGTCTCTGCAGAGTTCAGGAATGCCCCAGAAACCACCAGCCCACTGGCAACAAAACAATGTGAGTCCATTCATAAGTGTGTCTGTGTCAATGTGAAGTGTTACCATACTCACATTGTGAGTGTAGTAGTGTTTATTGTTGTTTTTGTTTGTGTGTGACTAAAGCTATTGTACATCTCTGTGTGTGTTTGTCCCCAGGCGTGTAATTCTGCCTGGGGTCCAGGGTCTCCCGGACAGGAAGGGCAGTTCCAGGGGCAACAGGGCAGGAACCAACCCCAGAGTCAACAACAACAACCCCCCAAACCTGTAAGTCACCATTTCATTCTAACCTTTGAACCCTTTTGCACCTACATCCCTAACCTTTGAACCCTCCACATTTCTAAACATCGAACCACATCGCTTTGGTCCTTAATTTAGCTCCCATCATCACCTCCAGCTGTAGACCAATAGCAGGCAGTGACCAGGATCCTCATCCTCAGCAGGCAGCTTAGCCAGTGGAGTCAGTACTACAAAGGAAATTAAACTAGTCAATAAAATGCACTTTGTGAAAGCTGATTGCTTTGTGTAGGGTTTATTACAAGGTTGTGTGTAGACTAAGTTGTTAGTTTAGTCAAACAAATCCAAATGAGTGAAGATTAAATAACATTTTGATGTTATCGGGAGATGAAGTGAGAGAGAGAGGGATTTTTCTTATTCTTTATTGTTGAAAGATGTCAATGTGTGAGTTCTGTGAAGGGAAATGAGGTGTGTGTGTGTGTGTGTGTGTGTAAGAGATATGATGTGTGTCTGGGAAAGAGAGCAATACAACGTGTGTGTGTGTAAGAGATATGATGTGTGTCTGGGAAAGAGAGCAATACAACGTGTGTGTGGTGTAAGAGATATGATGTGTGTCTGGGAAAGAGAGCAATACAACGTGTGTGTGTGTGTGTGTAAGAGATATGATGTGTGTCTGGGAAAGAGAGCAATACAACGTGTGTGTGTGTGTGTGTAAAACTTCATGTTGTTTTATAGGGCCCAGCAGGAAGTATCAGACTGCTGAAGAGAAATGAAGATGTCAACACTCTGTTTCCCGCTCAGAACGCCACAAAGAAGGTACACACACACACACACACACACACACACACACACACACACACACACACACACACACACACAGAGACACAATCTTACCCACCTGTCTCCAGCAAACAGAGTTTGAGGACTTGATCGCCAACCTGAAGATCACCAAGGGCAATGAGCCAACTGCACCGCCTCCAGGCAACCAGCCAACGAGCCAATCGGAGGAGCCGCTGTCTCCGCAGTCATTCGCTATGGTGGGTACTAGACTAGTACAGTCACTGGTTGGTGTTATGCTATAGTGCACTCAGGGCCCATATCAAACTCTTCAATTATATTTATCCGCTCATTCCTTGTGGTTTGTTGTAGACTAATTATGATTGGTTGTTCTCTTGTGTGTAGAAGGGGACTCTGGCCCTGAAGGAGATGCTGAACATTGGCTCTGTCCCTGACTCCACTAGTCTCTCCTCCTCCAACACACAGCAGCAGAACAGGAGAAGAGCCACCAAGAAAGTGGGTGAGTGGAAATACAGGGGTAACTACATGTTTAGATACAGGTGGAGCTGTTGTGGGATTTAGTGGAGATAATCCAAATATTAAACCAGTTTTTCCTCATTCTCGTCCTTACCCATCTGTCCTTTCTCCCTCCTTCCTCCTCTCCCCATATCGCCATCTCTTTTCACCCCCTCTCTGTCCTTCTACCCTCATCCTTTCCACCTCCGCCCTCTGTCTGTCTCAGCGGCGAGGATGGGAGACTTAGTGTTACCTGTGGCCGCAGCAGCAGTCCCTCCCCTGCAGGCCCACCAGCCCTCCTCCATGGGTCCCAGTGTGGCCTCAGAGCTGGCTAGGATCTGTATAGGTCTGGGCATGGCCCCACCTGACTTCACCTTCATACGCAGCAGACAGGTGAGGCACACACACACACACACACACACACACACGCATGTAGCAGACACACATATAGTAGGCAAGCACACACATGTTACATGCGCGCACACACATGCATGAAGCAGGAACACACACAGTGTTGTCGTAGTGTGAGGTTGTGGGCACATCCTTTAGCAACGTCCCTACAGTATCTCTGTTTCGCAGTTGTTTTCGGTCTACCTCCATTATCTGTCTTCCTGTCTCTCAGGGTTTGATGGTGTGTCAGGTGAAGCTCTCCAGTGGTCTGCTTGTCCACGGTCCTCAGAGTCACTCTGAGAATGAAGCCAAAGAGAAGGCAGCTCTCTTCGCCCTGCAGCGCCTTGTGAGTGTGGTGTGTCCCTACTGTACTTCTGCACGATCTGTGTGTGTGTGCACGTGCATACCAAACTGTCTATTTTATTGTGTGTATGTATTTTACTAATGTCTCCTGTACTTCTGTGTTTTAACCTCTCTGTCTCCTGTAGAATTCGGTGGGTTCTGGGTTTCCCATGCCTCCTCCTCTGTTCTCCGGGGTCGGCCAGATAAGAGGATCGCCCATGGGACCCATGCCTAACGTATTCGGCCAATCAGGTGAGACCTGCCGTCACGTATGGCGTCTATATTGATACTAAAGTAGACTGTAACAGTACGACCTCTCTGGGTGCAGTTATATGTTTTAGGATACTTATGAATACTGGATGTGAACCTAACCTGTTCTCCCTCCAGGTGGTCTGTTAATCCCTCCTCAGGGGTATGGTCCTCTCCACTGGGGCATGCCCCACCAGGGACAGCCCTTCTACGGTGGCACCTTCCCTGGCTCCCGGCCCCAGACACCCTCCGCCCCCATCGGCTCACACAACCAGTTTGTCCCCCTGCAGGTAGGAGCTCCAGAACCTGTTTCCACGGTTCACACCAGAACCTGTTTCCACGGTTCACACCAGAACCTGTTTCCACGGTTCACACCAGAACCTGTTTCTACGGTTCACACCAGAACCTGTTTCTACGGTTCACACCAGAACCTGTTTCTACGGTTCACATTCAATATGGTTCAACTCAACACAGTTTTCGATTATTAACTGTGTGTGTTCCCACACAATCCTAACCTCTAAATTCTAACCTCTGTCAGGTGACTAAGAAGCGCGTGTCATCAGGCAAGAAGCCACAAGAGTTCTACAATGCGGCTCACACGGCGAGAAACCAAGCTCCAATTAACAAAGCTCAGTCTGACTCCCAACCCTCCCTATCCCCGACCCCCTCGGCACCCCCTGCAGCCCCCATCACACCCCCAAAGACCGCCCAGGACCCCCCTGAGATGGCTGGGACCCCCTCCACGCCACAGACGCCACGCCAGAACCCCACCCCAGGCCATGGCCACACCCCCAGCTCTGCCTCCAAGAGGAAACACAGGAAACTGGCGGTCAACTTCGAAGTGGCCAAAGTCCAAGAATGATCTGCTTAGGTGTTGGTTTTTAAGATGCAATTATCATCGTCCTGGTCTCAAATTTCTTGTGTTTGTATCATGTTTGTAAGATGGGTCACTGTTGTCCCCAGTCTCTCCACACCCTGTGGTACATGGTGTCCTTCTAGTTGGTCCGTTTATGATTGGAGCTTGTAATCAAGGGGTTAATCTCTTTTAATTATTTTCCCTCTGTTTGTATTCTCCATCTTAAGCTAAATGTTTGGGTCTTTTATTAAGGTCATTAGATTTGTCACAATTATGTATTTTAAGGTCTATTTTATGATTTCTAATCGCTGACACAACAAATAGCAATTCGACATTCTCACTTGTGTCAAGCAAAATTTGGGATCACAAATGTATTCGGACACGCATAAAGACAACACAAACACATCACTATGACAAAATGATTGACATTTCTTCTCTACATTGTAACACAAAAAACCCACATTTCTTCCCTCCATTAAGACTTGGATCACTCAGCTAACCGGTCCTGCTAATGTCCCAAAGCAGACCATTTTTATTTGATTTCAAACTGATTTGCTGCTGTTAGTTTGTTTTTAACATATTTTTGCCCTCCACATTTCAATCTATGGATTTTATGCCTTAGGCCCCTTTTGAGGATTTATTTGTAAACTATAATGTTTTTGTTGTTGCAGAGAGTACCATGGCTGAATCATTACCTTGTAACCCACATGTACAGCTGCTTGAGTTTTACGAGCATATTTTTGAGGCTCTTTCTTTTTGGATTTGTACCCCACCACCACC
The DNA here is from genome assembly GCF_029448725.1 of Salvelinus fontinalis. Taxonomy (NCBI): domain Eukaryota; kingdom Metazoa; phylum Chordata; class Actinopteri; order Salmoniformes; family Salmonidae; genus Salvelinus; species Salvelinus fontinalis. The sequence goes on along the minus strand of NC_074690.1, from coordinate 23,239,535 downwards.
ACTTTTAAACAGTGAGCCGATCTACTGAGTTCTGGCTCTCCGTGGGTTTTTAAACATCTGTACCGAAGCACACCTGTTGTACGTCATATTGTTTTCTTTCATAATTAATTTGAGAGCTTGTATAAGAAAACCCTTAAAATAATCCCCCCAAATCTTAAAGTAATTTATGGAACTGGCTCTCTTCATGCTGGGGCGTGCTGTACATATCCATCGAATAAAGAAATCTTTTGTTACCATGGCGTCGATAAATGTGTGTGTCAGTTTATTTTGTCATGTGTTTGAGTGGTAAAGGCATGTGTACAGTAGGCCTGTATGCCTGTGTGAACATTGTAAAATGGCTACATTACATAACCTGTATGTATACGTTTATGACTGTGTTTACAAACCACTCATGTCTTGCAGGAATTGTTTTACATGTGATGTCGTACCAGTACATAATTAACTATAGATTGGTCATGTATTTTTTGCTAATGCAGTTGGTTTACATGTTGTCTCTATTGGCCACCAGTGGGCAGTGCATGTCTTCCTCATGCAGAGTTCAGGCCAGTCTATGTATGGCAGGGGTGGCCAACCCTCCTGGAAATCTAACTGGGTGTGCAGACCTTCACTCCAACCCTGCTGAATGCACAGCATGATCCTACTTAATCAGCTGCTCATCAAGAGCTTCATCAGGTATGTTTAAATAGGGTTGGACTTAAAGCCTGCATAGTCTGTTGGGACATGACTGTGGCATAGTACATTCATTTATAGGCACAGGTCAGACAGAACAATTTATATATTTATTTAGAGTAACTTTTTAAAAGATGGATGTAATAGAATCACAAGACAGCCTCCCACCCACAACACACTATTATCTGCTAAACAAGATACTAATAGAACACCGTCTGAATACTTAACGCTATTGGCCCGTTTTTCTAAATAGCAAATTACAATCTCTATGCCCATTTTGATACTGATCCAAAAACATACTAGCGGTAATCTCTAATATTGTCTGATATTATATTGATGACTTGGTCTGACGTGATATACGGACAGTATTGCAATTGTACAGGACACAACACGGTATGTAATAAGGACCAGTGGCAGTTGGTGTCATTTAAGATCAGGGAGGATGATAATATTTTTCTATTCCAGCAAATTGGATGACTCATTCATATTCCATTTACCCAGCTCAATGCAACACCGATAGGTTTAGGCTACTACACTGAACAAAAATATAAACACTATGTAAAGTGTTGGTCCCATGTTTTTTGCAGAGAATTTAATGTTAATTTATCTACCATAAGCCGCCTCCAATGTCATTTTAGAGAATTTGGAAGTACATCCAACCGGCCACATATACACATACCATTTGTGTCGTGTGGGTGAGCGGTTTGCTGAAGTCAACATTGTGAACAGTGGGTTATGGTATGGGCAGGCATAACGACAATGAACACAATTGCATTTTATCAATGACAATTAGAATGCACAAAAATAACGTGACGAGATACTAAAAGGTATCTTGACCAACAGATGTATATCTGTATTCCCAGTCATGTGAAATCAATAGATTAGGGCCTCATTTATTTATGTCAACTGACTGATTTCCTCAAATGTACTGTAACTCAGTAAAATCTTTGAAATTGTTGTATGTTGCATTTATATTTTTGTTCAGTATACATGACACCAATTTTCCCTATACCCATCATGAGGTTGCTACAACCTAGCTTATGAATGAACGTTTACAACGTAGGTGTACAGGTTGAGAGACATTTTTTGTCATCACGGTGACAGTAACACATTCAATACCGCCTTGCACACTCTTGCCTGCATCTAGCTGATTTAAGGTGTAATCATTAGTCCAACCGTTGCCAACGAGAGTTTCTATTGGACAAATTCAGGTATGTTTATCCCCATTTCATTCCGTTTGCTAAATCTGAGCGGTTGTTTGCTAAATTTGAGCGGTTGTTTTGGACCCTGTACAGGGCCCGGTGAGTTTGGTGGGTACCCCTCCCCAAAAAATGTCATAATTGACATATAATTTGAAAGCTATAGGCCTTGACTTTTTGGAAATCAAACTAAAATCTTACTGCTGTTAATGTCATAAGAATCTCCCTTCCCTCCCATAAAGGCCATAAATCATGCGCTATGGTCATATTCATAGAGTCACCAAAGTACATACATTTAGTACGCATGGAAAGGGTACACCCTCATGGTCATTGTGAAGCAATGCATTTCCTTCTCCATCCACATTACCTTACATGCATCCTCCACATGCGCCGTTTAGCTAGCTCATCATTTACAATTGGAAAAGTTTCTTCTTCTGTCTGTGTCATATTTTAAAAAACAAACTCAATAACTTGGAAGCCCTGATTGCTAAGGTCATTTTAAGATGTCAGGCTTGAAAATCCGTTCAGCCATTTTTACACAGTGACTCACTACCGAAACCAGACGCAACTGGTTTCAAGTGGCCAAGAGACATCATGTGATCTCCTACTACTATCTAGTGGACGAACTGGGAATAAGACAGAGGATGTACAGTATGTACATCAGTGGATAGGTAGAGACTTCAGCTTTCCCATATGTATATCATAACTGTAAGACGGAAAATTAAGGTCTGGCACGTTGCACAAGCCCTGCACGTTTAAGATGTCTGTGTTCCAATGGGAATATGCGCATGTTTAGAGCGCCACCATTAGGTTAAAGATCTGGTGTGCTGTATCTCGGGTTCTGTAGTAGGCGCATTGTTTCTGACACCTTTATCTGAATTCCACAGTTCTTACATTTCTAACAGTACAATTTACTTTATGAGGGTAGTATACACTATTATGCCTAAAATGATACCAGAGGGGGCCAGAGTTTAACAGCTTAAGAAATGTTATCAACAGAATCGGCAGAATGAATACAAATCAAATTAGCAGATGTTAATGCGAGTGTAGTGAAATACTTGTGCTTCTACTTCCGACAATGCAGTAATATCTAACATGTAATCTAACAATTCCCCAACTACCTAATACACACAAATCTAAAGGGGTGAATGAGAATATGTACATATAAGTATATGGATGAGCGATGGCCGAGCAGCTTAGGCAAGATGCAATAGATGGTATAAGACACAGTATATACATATGAGTAATGTAAGATATGTAAACATTATTAAAGTGGCATTGTTTAAAGTGACTAGTGATCCAATTATTAAAGTGGCCAATGATTTGAGTCTTTATGTAGGCAGCAGCCTCTCTGTGTTAGTGATGGCTGTTTAACAGTCTGATGGCCTTGAGATAGAAGCTGTTTTTCAGTCTCTTGGTCCCAGCTTTGATGCACCTGTACTGACCTCTTCTTCTGGATGATAGCAGGATGAACAGGCAGTGGCTCGAGTGGTTGTTGTCCTTGACGATCTTTATGGCCTTCCTGTGACATCGGGTGCTGTAGGTGTCCTGGAGGGCAGGTAGTTTGCCCCCGGTGATGCGTTGTGCAGACCGCACCACCCTTTGGTGGGAGAGCCTTGCGGTTGAGGGCGGTGCAGTTGCCATACCAGGCGGTTATACAGCCCGACAGGATGCTCTCAATTGTGCATCTGTAAAAGTTTGTCAGGGTTTGGGGTGACAAGCCAAATTTCTATAGCCTCCTGAGGTTGAAGAGGCGCTCTTGCGCCTTCTTCACCACACTGTCTGTGTGGGTGGACTATTTCAGTTTGTCTGAGATGTGTACGCCGAGGAACTTAAAACTTTCCACCTTCTCCACTGCTGTCCCTTTGATGTGGATAGGGAGGTGCACCCTCTGCTGTTTCCTGAAGTCCATGATCATCTCCTTTGTTTTGTTGACCTTGCCTGAGAGGTTGTTTTCCTGACACCACACTCCCAGAGCCCTCACCTCCTCCCTGTAGGCTGTCTCATTGTTGTTGGTGATCAAGCCCACTACCGTTGTGTCGTCTGCAAACTTGATGATTGAGTTGGAGGCGTGCATGGCCACGCAGTCATGGGTGAACAGGAGGGGGCTGAGCATGCACCCTTGTGGGGCCCCAGTGTTGAGAGTCAGCGAAGTGGAGATGTCTCCTACATTCACCACCTGGGGGTGGCCCGTCAGAAAGTCCAGGACCCAATTGCACAGGCCGGGGTTGAGAACCAGGGCCTCCAGCTTAATGATGAGCTTGGAGGCTACTATGGTGTTGAATGCTGAGCGGTAGTCGATGAACAGCATTCTTACATACGTAGGTATTCCTCTTGTCCAGATGGGATAGGGCAGTGTGCAGTGTGACGGCGATTGAATCATCTGTGGACCTGTTGGGGCGATATGCAAACCGAAGTGGGTCTAGGGTGGCCGGTAAGGTGGAGGTGATATGATCCATGACTTGTCACTCAAAGCACTTCATGATGACAGAAGTGAGTGCTACATGGCGATAGTCATTTAGTTCAGTTATCTTTGCCTTCTTGGGTACAGGAACAATGGTGGCCGTCTTGAAGCATGTGGGAACAGCAGACTGGGATAGGGAACAATTTAATATGTCTGTAAATGCACCAGCCAGCTGCTTTGCGCATGCTCTGAGGATGCGGCAAGGGACACCCCTGATCACTCACAAACACAGTTCACTTTCATAGCAGCCACATACAAACAGCATAATCACTTTGCTCGTTGTATAATTTCTTCTCGCATCTACGCGCTCTCCTCCTCTCACCTTTTCCCTTCGCAATTACTCAACACATTTTCTACACTGCAGTGCTAGCTAATTGTAGCTTATGCTTTCAGTACTAGATGAATTATCTGATTCTTTGATTGGGAGGACAACATGTCAGTTCATGCTGCAAGAGCTCTGATTGGTTGGAGGACATCCTTCGGAAGTTGTCATAATTACTGTGTAAGTCTATGGAAGGGGGTGAGAACCATGAGCCTCCAAGGTATTGTATTGAAGTCAATGTACCCAGAGGAGGACAGAAGCTAGCTGTCCTCTGGCTACACCATGAACTTCATTGCAAAACAGTGTTTTAATTATTTGGTGACATTTGAATATATTTAGTATAGTTTAATCAAAAAATGTTAACTTTTTAATGTTTCACTATTTTAATTTTTATGAAATTCAGTGAGGAGGATGGTCCTCCCCTTCCTCCTCTGAGGAGCCTCCACTGGTAGAGACACTGAATTTAAAAGTATTTTTCTTCCCTGAAATTACCATAACTTCTAGTTTACAGTACCAAAACATCTTTGTAGGAATATTTTTTATCTTCAAGATAAAGCTGAAATTGTTACTTCCAGTCAACACATTCCCAAGGACTTCCTACAGAATTAGGACTCAGTTGTCTGTTCTCCCAATCCATCAGGCACTTCAGGTTGAAATAAAAACACAGGGAATCCAAAAGTGAGTGATTACTGCACAAAAATGCAGGTTTGACTTTATTTCTTTCAAACACATTAGAAACTAAAAATAAGAACACAATTCTTCACATTGTTGTTGCCTGGAGACGTTTTTCTGCCAAAGAGAAAGGAACCCAGATGGAACAGAGAAGACAGCCATCATCAACGCTATTAAACATAAGGACTTTAAAAAAACACCTACAGTTATTGTTTCATAAATAGGCGCAGCATGATGAAGAGACTTGGAGAGAGAGAAAGAGAGATGGGAGTGATCAGAAGAGTGACAACGAGCCAGATGTCAGGGTTGTATATATTGCCACTCTACCAATCTGTCTCTACCATTCTCATTCTGACGCTTTCTACTGATAAAGAGGAACAACCTCAGACACAGGATTGGGATGTTTTCCAGGTAAAGGGCAGCCAAAGTTTACGACTTTATTTCAGAGAATGGAAACTACTGATTTAGCAAGTTTTATCTTACAAATATCATGATATTGAAAATGTTTACGCCCCAATAAAATCCAAACAACTATAACAGCCGTTTAATCAATTTCCCTTCTTTGATAGTTAAATTAAAACCAGTGTGATCCAATTCAAAATCACACTGCACTTGAAAAAAGCATTTGTTGTTATACCCTAGGAGCAAGAGTAACACAAAATTCTATGTACAGCTTGAGGGGATGTCTATACTAACCAGCCTCGACATAGTCCACAGAGGATCCTATGAACATGATCAGCATCAATTTAGAAAGAGCAACACAACACTGCTCAAAGACACACGACAGTCTCTAAGGCAGTCCAGTAGCAGAGAGAGAGAGCCAGAGATTAAGAGAAAGAGGAAAGAGGTATAGAAATATAATAGGTGTTCTTTATTTATTTTTTCAAATGATAAAGATCTTGTTTTTCCTTTCAAAATAAAAGTAATTTTGGGGTTTTGGTTGACATCTTGCTATGTGTGGGAAAAAAAGACCCAAGAGCCCCTAAGTGCTAAATTAACTTCTGGGATTTGAACAATGGTCTTAACCTAACGCTTTTACGTCACCAGCTTGTCTTCCTCAAAACACAACCCAGTGACATATCAGTAACGATCCAATGACATGTCAGTAGAGAGGACAGTATTGCCTATTCTTTCACATCTCTGAACACATTTATTTGTGCCTTTATGGGCATACATTGCAAAGTCCAAAAACATTAACTTGACATTTGTATCTAATATCAGGTGAGGGTAGAGTGTGGGTCACAAAGAATCCAAAACCCACTCATGACATCAGTATGATTATTTTCAAAGTAGATCACAAAGAACCAAAACATATCAAAATATGGATGTTTTGGAAAATGTGCTTCTGCCTTTCTTGTTTGAGTGACGGTCAGATGGTTTGGCCAGAGTGGGAGGTGGTGGTCAAGGAGTTTCTGCTAGGGTTGAGGGCAATGCCTTGGTCCAGTGAACGCAGAGTGGGACCGAATGTGGACCGGGTCAGGTTGCAGTCTGTTCCGGGGGTGGTTTTGTGGAGGTTAGAGGTCAGATCAGGTCAGGAACAGAGGCTTGTCTCTCTGAAGAGCTCTGAAAGAAGAGGAGATGGAGGAACCATGAGGAATAACAATAAAATAATAATCAATCAATCAATAATAATCAATGTCTCTTAACATGTGTTGAGACCCTTGCATTTGTGTTGTGAAATACAATTAAAATAGAGTTTGATTGATTGATTGCAACTTGGGTTCAGACTGGAAGAGTGAAACAAAATCACCTACTCCTGGAATACAGAGCTTGCTCAATGGAGATTCTCCATTCAAAGTACTTCTTAGTTCATAATTGGACCTCATCTATTTCTGGGAAACCTGCCCTAAAGGTCACACAGAGTATAAACTCTGTTCATACTCTCATATCTGCTGTGTTTCTCTATTGTCATACTATATAATAATGATGAGTATTCTGAGTGTTTGTGTGAATAGAATAATGGGTGTGTGTAGAGCTGTGGTGGTCATGAAATCTTGCCAGCCAGTAACTGTCATGGAAATAACTGCCCGAGTGAGTGAGAGTGAATTCCTACCCGTTGCCGCAGTATTCGCTGGTCCAGTCGAGGTGCTGGCTGGGCCCATTCCGACACACCTGTCTGTAGTCCATGGATGGGGACAGTCCCTGCCCACCGGACGAGTTGATCATGTTCTGGAATTCTGACTGGAGAGGAAATCCCTGGAAAAGAGAAGTCTAGCATTAGAGTCCATGTTTTCCAGTGTTATCCTACTCGGAGATACATTCAATTACTAGAGTGGCCTAGGTCATAGATTCTAGAATGTGCCGCTAATGGCCGCCATCTTGTTCATGGATACATTTCAATTCACACTAATTGGAATGAATGGCAGAAGAGGCACAGGAGTTGCATCCAACCTTGGGAGCATGTATTGCAGTGCCAAAGTGCATCTTAGTAGCATGTACAGTACATAGTACTTTCCATGACATTAACTGACCAGGTGAATCCAGGTGAAAGCTATGATCCCTTATTGATGTTACTTGTTAAATCCACTTCAATCAGTGTAGATGAAGGGGAGGAGACAGGTTAAAGAAGGATTTTTAAGACTTGAGACAACTGAGACATGCATTGTGGCATTTAGAGGGTGAATGGGCACGACAAAAGATTTACGTGACTTTGAATGGGGTATGGTAGTAGCTGCCAGGCGCCCCAGTTTGAGTGTGTCAAGAACTGCAACGCTGATGGGTTTTTCACTCTCAACAGTTTCCTGTGTGTATCAAGAATGCATTGGAGTCAACATGGGCCAGCTCTCTGTGGAATGCTTTCGACACCTTGTCGAGTCCATGCACCGACGAATTGAGGCTGTTCTGAGGGCAAAAAGGGGTGCAACTCAATATTAGGAAGGTGTTTTGTACACTCAGTGTACAGTCGTTGCGAAAAGTTTTGAGAATGACACAAATATTAATTTTCACAAAGTTTGCTGCTTCAGTGTCTTTAGATATTTTTTGTCAGATGTTACTATGGAATACTGAAGTATAATTACAAGCATTTCATAAGTGTCAAAGGCTTTTATTGACAATTACATGAAGTTGATGCAAAGAGTCAATATTTGCAGTGTTTTTGCAGTGTTGACCCTTCTTTTTCAAGACCTCTGCAGTCTGCCCTGGCATGCTGTCAATTAACTTCTGGGCCACATCCTGACTGATGGCAGCCCATTCGTGCATAATCAATGCTTGGAGTTTGTCAGAATTTGTGGGTTTTTGTTTGTCCACCCGCCTCTTGAGGATTGACCACAAGTTCTCAATGGGATTAAGGTCTGGGGTTTCCTGGCCATGGACCCAAAATATTGATGTTTTGTTCCCAGAGCCACTTAGTTATCACTTTGCCTTATGGCAAGGTGCTCCATCATGCTGGAAAAGGCATTGTTCGTCACCAAACTGTTCCTGGATGGTTGGGAGAAGTTGCTCTTGGAGGATGTGTTGGTACCATTCTTTATTCATGGCTGTGTTCTTGTGAGTGAGCCCACTCCCTTGGCTGAGAAGCAACCCCATACATGAATGTTCTCAGGATGCTTTACTGTTGGCATGACACAGGACTGATGGTAGCGCTCACCTTCTTCTCAGGAAAAGCTTTTTCCCCAATCGGAAAGGGGATTCATCAGAGAAAACGACTTTACCCCCGTCCTCAGCAGTCCAATCCCTGTACCTTTTGCAGAATATCCGTCTGTCCCTGATGTTTTTCCTGGAGAGAAGTGGCTTCTTTGCTGCCCTTCTTGACACCAGGCCATTCTCCAAAAGTCTTTGCCTCACTGTGCGTGCAGATGCACTCACACCTGCCTGCTGCCATTCCTGAGCAAGCTCTGTACTGGTGGTTCCCCGATCCCACAGCTGAATCAACTTTAGGAGACGGTCCTGGCGCTTGCTGGACTTTCTTGGGCGCTCTGAAGCCTTCTTCCCAACAATTGAACCGCTCTCCTTGTAGTTGTTGATGATGATCCGATAAATGGTTGATTTAGGTGCAATCTTACTGGCAGCAATATCCTTACCTGTGAAGCCCTTTTTGTGCAAAGCAATGATGATGGCACGTGTTTCCTTGCAGGTAACCATGGTTGACAGAGGAAGAACAATGATTCCAAGCACCACCCTCCTTTTGAAGCTTCCAGTCTGTTATTCGAACTCAATCAGGATGACGGAGTGATCTCCAGCCTTGTCCTCGTCAACACTCACACCTGTGTTAACGAGAGAATCACTGACATGATGTCAGCTGGTCCTTTTGTGGCAGGGCTGAAATGCAGTGGAAATGTTTTTTTGGGGATTCAGTTCGTTTACATGGCAAAGGGGGACTTTGCAATTAATTGCAATTCATCTGATCACTCTTCATAACATTCTGGAGTATATGCAAATTGCCATCATACAAACTGAGGCAGCAGACTTTGTGAAAATACATTTTTGTGTCATTCTCAAAACTTTTGGCCACGACTGTATACTGTATGTGCACATATCATGTGAAATAAGCCAGACTTAGTTAGACACTTATCCCTCAGAAGAAGATGAGCACCTTGCATTTACAGTGCATTCAGAAAGAATTCAGACCCCTTGACTTTTTCCACATTTTGTTACATTACAGCCTTATTCTAAAACGTATTAAATCGTTTTTCCCCCTCATCAATCTACACACAATACCCCATAATGACAAAGCAAAAACAGGTTTTTAGATTTTTTTGCAAATTTATAAATAACCCCCCCTGGGAATATCACATTTACACAAGTATTCTGACCCTTTGCTATGAGACTCGAAATGGAGGTGTCTCAGGTGCATCCTGTTTCCAATTATCATCCTTGAGATGTTTCTACAACTTGATTAGAGTCCACCTGTGGTAAATTCAATTGATTGGACATGATTTGGAAAGGCACACCTCCCTATATAAGGTCCCTCAGTTGACAGTGCATGTAAGAGCAAAAACCAAGCCATGAGGTTGAACGAATTAGAGAGCTCCGAGACAGGTTTGTGTCGAGGCACAGATCTGGGGAAAGGTACCAAAACATGTCTGCAGCATTGTAGGTCCCCAAGAACACAGTGACCTCCATCATCTTGGTTTTTATTTTGAATACATAAAAAAATATATATAATAATGTTTTTGCTTTGTCATTATGGGTATTGTGTGTAGATTGATGAGGAAAAAAATGTATTTAATCAATTTTAGAATGAGGCTGTAACGCAACAAAATGTGGAAAAAGTCATGGGGTCAACACCATTCGGAAAGTCTGAATACTTTTCTGAATGCACTGTACATACAGATGGTTAGAATCTCACAAGTTGTTATGGAGTCTGAGTCCACAGCACACAATTCCCATGACACTGATGTCTCTTACAAAACCTATAACAGCTAAATCAAGTCACGTGCAGGGATGTGTAAGAACATCAGACCATCTCAGGATGGTAAGTTGGTGGTTGAAGATATCCCTCTAGTGGTGTGGGGGCTGTGCTTTAGCAAAGTGGGTGGGGTTATATCCTGCCTGTTTGGCCCTGTCCGGGGGTATCGTCGGATGGGGCCACGGTGTCTCCCAACCCCTCCTGTCTCAGCTTCCAGTATTTATGCTGCAGTAGTTTGTGTCGGGGGGCTAGGGTCAGTCTGTTATATCTGGAGTATTTCTCCTGTCTTATCTGGTGTCCTGTGTGAATTTAAGTATGCTCTCTCTAATTCTCTATCTCTTTTTCTCTCTTTCTTACTTTCTTTCTTTCTGTCTCTCTCTCTCTCGGAGGACCTGAGCCCTAGGACCATGCCTCAGGACTACCTGGCCTGATGACTCCTTGCTGTCCCCAGTCCACCTGGCCGTGCTGCTGCTCCAGTTTCAACCGTTCTGCCTGCGGCTATGGAATCCTGACCTGTTCACCAGACGTGCTACCTTATCCCAGACCTGCTGTTTTCAACTCTCTGGAGACAGCAGGAGCAGTAGAGATACTCTGAATGATCGGCTATGAAAAGCCAACTGACATTTTACTCCTGAGGTGCTGACCTGCTGCACCCTCTACAACCACTGTGATTATTATTATTTGACCCTGCTGGTCATCTATGAACATTTGAACATCTTGGCCATGTTCTGTTATAATCTCCACCCGGCACAGCCAGAAGAGGACTGGTCACCCCTCATAGCCTGGTTCCTCTCTAGGTTTCTTCCTAGGTTCTGGCCTTTCTAGGGAGTTTTTCCTAGACACCGTGCTTCTACACCTGCATTGCTTGCTGTTTGGGGTTTTAGGCTGGGTTTCTGTACAGCACTTTGTGACATCAGCTGATGTAAAAAGGGCTTTATAAATACATTTGATTGATTGATATAACTTGGATAATTGATCCGTGGATACTATGGATGGGAAAGTATTGTAGAATTCTCTATAGCAGTACTGTACACAGATACACTATATAAGAATCTGTGAATTAAATATTCACCACCGATGTTAAGTTATAGTATGATACAAATAGGCTCTGATAGACATGAGTGCATCCTAAGTGCTCCTGGGGTGCTGCTCTGCCGTAGTCCCTGTGCTGCACCAAGCCTGTGTGTGTCAGGTTGGATACTGCAACTACAAAAAATTAAGAATATCCATGCAAATGGACCAATAAAGCAAGTATTGTAGTATCCTCAATGTACGAGTTGGTTTTTGGACGGAGCTGCCCTGTAGAGAGTCCATGGTAGAACTGAGTGTACTCTGAGGAGGTGGACCCTAGCTAGCTGTGGTAGGGGGAGAGACAGAAGGTGGGAAGTAAGAAAGTAGTTATTTTAATTATGGGAGCAGATATTTTAATGTTGGGGTTTCTTGAAGAGTTTTTCTTTTTTCTTTTGTAGGAGAAAGGGAGGAGTGGGACAGATAGAGGAGAGAGAGAGAGAGAGAGCGTATGAAAGGGAAGTTAATCTGGGCGCTACGCTACAAACCCTTCTCTAAAAGAGAGGGGACAGAGAGGGGACAGCAGGTGGCTGAGTTCTCTTCCCCCTCCTCAGACTCTCACCTATTCAGGCATTGTTCCACAAATTCTTCTCCTTCACTCCATCACAAAGACCCCATCTGCCCCTTTTGTATCTCTCGCTTTCCCTCCCTCTCCCCCTTTCCCCCACCTCCTCATACCCCCCTTCCCCTACTCTCTTAGCTCAGGGGAAAAGTTTGAGCCCTGATGTTTTTTTTGTTTGCGCTCTCTCCCTAACAAAATATGCAAAATTGAGCGAGGAAGGATTATTACTCCCCGCGGGATTTAAAAGTCCCCAATAAAAGAGGGATCTGAGCGCTGGGGGCTTAGTGGCAACCAAACCCAAACCTCCGTTTAACCATTCTTCCCCTATTTTCTCCACGGACTGACACAGCCATACAGGCAGCCCCATACAGGCAGCCCCATACAGGCAGCTCATCTCAAATTGGACTTCAGACAAATTCATATTCTAATCCGTATGAAGACTTAGGCACCCCTCCACAACCTCCTCCCCCTCTCCTCAAATAAATGTTCGATCAGCCACAGCAACAGTTCATTTGCCTGCTGAGCAGAGATAAAGAAACAAATGGCAGTTCCTCTCTTTAAAAAAAACAACAACGATTCCCACAATGCTTACTGAATACCTAGAGTCCACAATCTCAAAGCTACAGCATAAAGACACTATCTTTCCGTTATGTTCTTCTAAGAAGGTTAAGTCATCTAACACATTGGACAGGTGAGAGTGGTAGGACACAGTCTAATCTCTCGTGGACACTGGACAGACTACGTAAACATAACCAAATTCCGTGAGCTTTTAGTTCTGGGTTAAGCGAGATTAGACACAGTCAAACTACCAGGATAGGTTGAGTAGCCTTTTCTATATTGATATAACTCGTCTAGGACGTGAGTGACATAGAGAGTTAGGCTTGAAAGCCACATCACAGTAAAAAATGATAATTCACCCCATCGCCTTTACCTAGAATCTCCCACAAACCCTCCCCTGGGTCCTGTGTTGCTCAGTTGAGCACGGCACTTGCAACGGCAGGGTTTGGGTTTGAATCCCACAGGGGACCAGTATGAAAATGTATGCACTCACTACTGTAAGTTGCTCTGGATAAGAGCGTCTGCTAAATGACTCAAACGTAAATGTTGATTTGTTGTTCATTCTAGGTAACACGGACAGGAAATCAGAAGGTATGTTTCTTTCTCACTGAAGAGGTCTGTCACCTGTTCCCCTGGATAGATTTTTCCATAACGACCTGGTCCCTGGTCCCTCCGATGTCAACAACTACAGACCAGTATCCCTTCTTTCTTTTCTCTCCAAAACTCTTGAACGTGCCGTCCTTGGCCAGCTCTCCTGCTATCTCTCTCAGAATGACCTTCTTGATCCAAATCAGTCAGGTTTCAAGACTAGTCATTCAACTGAGACTGCTCTTCTCTGTGTCACGGAGGCGCTCCGCACTGCTAAAGCTAACTCTCTCTCCTCTGCTCTCATCCTTCTAGACCTATCGGCTGCCTTTGATACTGTGAACCATCAGATCCTCCTCTCCACCCTCTCCGAGCTGGGCATCTCCGGCGCGGCCCACGCTTGGTTTGCGTCCTACCTGACAGGTCGCTCCTACCAGGTGGCGTGGCAAGAATCTGTCTCCGCACCACGTGCTCTCACCACTGGTGTCCCCCAGGGCTCTGTTCTAGGCCCTCTCCTATTCTCGCTATACACCAAGTCACTTGGCTCTGTCATATCCTCACATGGTCTCTCCTATCATTGCTATGCAGACGACACACAATTAATCCTCTCCTTTCCCCCCTCTGATAACCAGGTGGTGAATCGCATCTCTGCATGTCTGGCAGACATATCAGTGTGGATGACGGATCACCACCTCAAGCTGAACCTCGGCAAGACGGAGCTGCTCTTCCTCCCGGGGAAGGACTGCCCGTTCCATGATCTCGCCATCACGGTTGACAACTCCATTGTGTCCTCCTCCCAGAGTGCTAAGAACCTTGGCGTGATCCTGGACAACACCCTGTCGTTCTCAACTAACATCAAGGCGGTGACCCGTTCCTGTAGGTTCATGCTCTACAACATTCGCAGAGTACGAACCTGCCTCACGCAGGAAGCGGCGCAGGTCCTAATCCAGGCACTTGTCATCTCCCGTCTGGATTACTGCAACTCGCTGTTGGCTGGGCTCCCTGCCTGTGCCATTAAACCCCTACAAACCCCATTAAACCCCTACGCCGCAGCCCGTCTGGTGTTCAACTTTCCCAAGTTCTCTCACGTCACCCCGCTCCTCCGCTCTCTCCACTGGCTTCCAGTTGAAGCTCGCATCCGCTACAAGACCATGGTGCTTGCCTACGGAGCTGTGAGGGGAACGGCACCTCCGTACCTTCAGGCTCTGATCAGGCCCTACACCCAAACAAGGGCACTGCGTTCATCCACCTCTGGCCTGCTCGCCTCCCTACCTCTGAGGAAGTACAGTTCCCGCTCAGCCCAGTCAAAACTGTTCGCTGCTCTGGCACCCCAATGGTGGAACAAACTCCCTCACGACGCCAGGTCAGCGGAGTCAATCACCACCTTCCGGAGACACCTGAAACCCCACCTCTTTAAGGAATACCTAGGATAGGATAAAGTAATCCTTCTAACCCCCCCCCCCCCCCTTAAAAGAGTTAGATGCACTATTGTAAAGTGGTTGTTCCACTGGATATCATAAGGTGAATGCACCAATTTGTAAGTCGCTCTGGATAAGAGCGTCTGCTAAATGACTTAAATGTAAATGTAATGTCCCCTTATCAAACTAATGTCCGTCTCAAATGACACCAACCTATTGAGCTCTGGCCAAAAGTAGTACTCTATAGGGAATAGACAGTGGGGTATGTTAGATGTGTCCCTCCCACAGTCCTCTCTCTAACACAACTGTTCTGTGGTTGTTGATTGGTATATTCATTATTTTCTTTGTTTGTTGGTGTGTTTGTATTTTATTTCCAGGACAAAGCACAACTTCTCTGTTGCATTAGTGAGGAAATTAGCCCATTGAGCTCCATTTTGTATTCTTGTATGTATTCTCTATATATATGAGAGAGAGAGAGAGAGAGAGAGAGAGAGAGAGAGAGAGATGCTCTTCCAATCTGTGTTGTTGACTAGCCTCTACAGAGAACTCATCTCATTTCCTGTGTGTGTGTCCTGTCCTGTCTGCTAGACTGGCTTCATCAGATAGCTCTGCCTGCCTGGCGTTTTGTCTCCACCACTGATGCATTCATCAATCTCAATGTGCTGCTGTTGGCGTCCTTATATCACATCATCAGCCTAATGCATTTGTTTATTACTGGGAGAAAATGGAAAATGGGGGATTGTGTGTGTGTGTGTTAGGGATGGCACAATTACCATATAACCTACGGTTATGGATAAAGACCGTCACGAAAATAAAACAACCTTCATTACCATTGAAAAATATACCCAACAACATTTTGTGAAGATGGGAGGAACAGCTGACTGAAGATGGGACAGCCGGGCATCTGTGTGGTTTTCTGGTATTTCTGGTATAACATGGACTCTTAACAACATGATGAAACTTTGTTGCCCCTTGCTGAAAAATGCAAGGTGTTGTAGCAAGCGATGAATAGAATGGAATAAACTCATGGGTACACGTGCAATGGCTGCCTGATATTGTGATGGAATAATTTCCTTGGTAATTGTTAACTGATGTGGCTCATGCAATGGAATGTAGTTTTTGCCATGTCAGTTGAGTTGAATCAACAAATAACAGCATAGATTGATGGGTACACTTCCTGCTTTTACTTCCTGCTTTGCTCCTATGGGTACACTCGCAATGGCCGCCAGTCCACCCATTATGCCATCATTGACTTGAATGGGATTCCCATTCTATTTCTATGGCAGCACATGCGGTCAGAAGCGGAGGAAAGGAGAAAATGTGAAGAAGAAAATAATTGCTATTCTAAAGGTTATTATGTAGACCACGGTCATTTACCGTCATCCAAAATTCCATGACCGTCACAGCCCTAGTGTGTGTGTGTGTGTGTGTGTATGTGTGTGTGTGTACACAGTATCAGGCTGGCAGATATGAATACATCCTTGCTTGCCCTCAATCTCTGGCCCTGAGGGAACATGAAGGGACCGGATGTGATTGTAAATACCATGAATCATATACAGTATAACATCCTCATCAACCCATAAAACACACACACACCACTTACACTCTCCATTTGATGTGGTTGCATCACGTATGCATGTTTATGTGAGTGTGTGTAACTGTACATTGTAGGTGACCATGTTTAAGCGTATTACCGCAATATGCATAATATGTACAGTGTGGAACTCACCTGGGCCATGAGTGTGTGTTTGTGTGTTGAACTCACCTGGGCCATGGAGGGCGAGTGCAGAGACAGCGGGTGTCCACCGAGCTGTTGCTGGTGGTGCATTCCTAGATGAGAGTGGGAGTGGAGGGGTGGGCTGATCTGGAGGGGAGGGGTTGTCGCCGCCGCCATGCTGCCCAGAGACACTCCTCCTGTATGGGGTCCACTGGCCCGGGGGGCCACCCCCCTGGAGAGACCCTGAAGGGGGGACAGGTGGGGGCTGAGGCCGGCCTGGTGCTGCTGGGACTGCTGCTGCTGGTGGTGGGGGTGGGGGTGGTGGCTCTGGTGGTGGTAGGGGTGGCTCATGTAGAGGCTGGGGTGGGAGTGATGGGGGTGGGGGTGCTGCTGGCCTGATCCGGGGAACACGGGGGGCTTGGGCCCCAGCATAGAGGAGGCCTGGGACACCTTGACATCACCTGGATCATTGTAACTCTGGAAGGAGGGGAGAGAGAGAGAGAGAGAACAGGAAAGACAGAGTTGGAAGAGGGTAAAAGAGTGTAACAGTGTTACCTTATCAGAGTCATACAGTCATAGAGAATCAACTGACCACAGCTCTCATGAAGACTTATGTTTATGTCTGGGTCCCTACCTGTGAGACCAGGCTTGCTCTGTATGCAGCCAGCTGCTTCAGGTACTCCTTCTTGGCAGTCTCTGTCTTCTTTTTGTACACCTATAAAAGCACCAAGAAAGAACAGTAAACACTTGCACTTTGGTTCCCCTTTCTTTTTTTTTTAATGGGGTTAGTGTTTTTGTCATATGAATGTGTTATAATGTTTCATAAAGCATAATAGCTGTAGTTGGGGCATCTGGATAATACTCAAAAGGTTCCCATTTTATACAGGACTAGATTGTTCCTCTTCACTATCCATCCATCTGTCTGTCTTTGCCTGTCTGTCTGGGTGTCATTATTTACCGATAATAAATCTGGTCTCTCTCCAGGAAGAACATTGTCCTGTCCTCAGACAGACCTCCACCCTCATTCCTCCACCCTCACACACCCCTCTGGAGGTGTGTGCGTGTTTGCATAAGAATGTGTTTCTGTGTGTGCGCGTGTATGTAATAGGACAATAGCACAGCGCTTACTACAATAGAATAAATATGTAAAAGCTTGCTCTTCTGTTTTCTTATGTCAAGAGGTCATTTGTTAGTCGAAACACACAGTAGCATGATTCACAGTAGCAGAGCCACAGGACCAGGGAGAGCCAATGACTTCTACTGTGAAACCGTGAAAAGGTTTGAAATTCCAAATTAAAACAAATAGCATTTTTGTGAGGACAATAAAGTTTTATTCTAATCTAATTAATATATTCTAATCTATTCTATAGCATCAGTGTTTAATGAAGTCGAACAAGGAAATGTACAGTACAGTCTCGCATTTTGGCCCTTTGTTCTGCAACCAAACAATCATGTTCTGCACTTTACCAACAACTTCAAACACCACTAATTTAGAAAAAAAGGTTGATTTGTCCTGTATTTCAGTCAGACATGACAACCAGTCACGTTGCACTAATGAAAAGATATACACTGCCTTCAGAAAGTACTTACAAACTCTTGACATTCCCACATGTTGTTGTGTTACAGCCTGAAATTAACATGGATTACATTGAGATATTTTGTCACTGGCCTACACACAATACACCATAATGTCAAAGTAGAATGATGTTTTTCAAAAAATTTCAAATTCTTAAAAAATGCAGGGCTGAAATGTCTTGAGTCAACAAGTATTCAATCCCTTTTATAGCAAGCCTACATAAGTTCAGAAGTAAACACAAGTCACATAATAAGTTGCATGGACTCACTCTGTGTGCAATAAGTGTTTAACATGATGTTTGAATGACTACCTCATCTCTATACCCCACACATACAATTATCTGTAAGGTCTCTCAGCTGTGCAGTGAATTTCAAACACATTCAACCACAAAGACCAGGGAGGTTTTCCAATGCCTCGCAAAGAAGGGCACCTATTGGTAGATGGGTTAAAAAAAGGAGACATTGAACATACCGTTGAGCATGGTGAAGCTATTAATTACACTTTGATCAATACACCCAGTCACAACAAAGATAGAGGCGTCCTTCCTAACTCAGTTGCAGGAGAGGAAGGAAACCGCTCAGGGATTTCACCATGAGGCCAATGGTGACTTTAAAACAGTTACAGAGTTTAATGGCTTTGATAAGAGAAAACTGAGGATGGATCAACAACATTGTATTTACTCCACAATACTAACATCATTGACAGTGTTAGGGGTGTGTACGGGAGGCGAAGTCAGGTGCAGGAGAGCAGAGGGTAGTAAACAGACGCACTTTAATTCCGGTCCAAAAACAACAGCACATAAAAACATAAACGTGCCAAAAACACAGAACATAACAAAAGTGTGGCGCCTGACAATATCCACATAACAATAAACAATTACACACAAAGACATGGAGGGGAACAAAGGACTAAATACATGCAGTGTGATTATGGAATGAAAACCAGGTGTGTATGTAACAAGACAAAACAAATGGACATATGAGAAATGGAGCGGCGATGGCTAGAAAGCCGTTGACGTCGATCGTCGAACGCCACCCGAACAAGGAGAGGAGTCGTGACAGACAGAGGGAAAAGCAGGAAGCCTGTACAACAAGGCGCTGAAGTAATACTGCAAAAAATGTGGCAAAGCAATTCACTTTTAATTCTGAATACAGTGTTATGTTTGGGGCAAATCCAATACAACACTTTACAGAGTAGCACTCTCCATATTTTCAAGCATCGTGGTGGCTGCATCAGTTTATACTTGTAATCATTAAGGACTGCAGAGTTTTTCAGTAACTAAAATAAATGGAATAGAGCTAAGCACAGGCAAAATCCTAGAGGAAAACCTGGTTCAGTCTGCTTTCCACCAGACACTGGGCGATGAATTCACCTTTCAGCAGGACAATAACCTAAAACACAAGGCCAAATCTACACTGGAGTTAATTACCAAGAAGACATTGAATGTTCCTGTTTTGACTTAAGTCTACTTGAAAATCTATTGCAAGACATGAAAATGGTTGTCTTGTAATCATCAACAACCAATTTGACAGAGCTTGAAGAATTTTGAAAAGAATAATGGGCAAATGTTGCACAATCCAGGTTTGGAAAGCTCTTTTGAGACTTACCCAGAAAGACACAGCTGTAATCACTTTGTCAATATGCTGTATTGTGTGTAGATGGATGAGAAAAACAATCAATTTAATCCTTTTATAATTCAGGCTGTAACACAACAAAATGTGGAATAAGTCAAGGGGTATGAATACTTTGTGAAGGCCCAGTATGTCATAAGGATGTAGTAGCCTACTGGTGATGTAAACACTTCTCCAATAGTTGCTGAGATTTGATATTTTGCACAGCCAAGACGAGACGTAGGCCAATGTCATAGGCCTATGGTCAACCAATCATATTTCTCAAATCCTTCCAGGCTAAATTCCAGCTAGAACAATGGGCCACCTACTTTAAAAAAAGTGTGCTTTTGATGAAAAGCTACAAAATTAAATAGCTGTATTAGACTGATAGATGGTCATTTTGTCAAATTTGTGAGGATCTCCATTCTCACTAGTTGCTCATTCAACATTTTCTGCTACTTCAATCAAGCCTGTTTTAAATGTTTTTATTCATGTAGGCTACACTGTCCTGCAAATGTACCGCTAAATCCTCCTTTTGTCCCACATTTAGGTATTTTAAATGTGGTCACCCTAACTATAGGTGTTATACCTGTTTCTGTTCCTCTCCAAGGCCGTCCCACATGGAGGCCACTATCTTGGATACCTCTCCAAAAGTAGCATTGGGGTTGGATCCCTTGATGGCTGCCTGGGTGTCTCTGAAGAACAGAGCGTAGGCAGAAACTGGCTTCGAGGGTTCGTTGGGATCCTTCTTCTTCTTCTTCTTGGGGGTCTTGGGTTTTTTGGCCGTCTCGACCGCTGCCGGTCGCTTCTCTGCCTGCTGGGAGGAGAGATAGAAATGGTCAGACTAAATGGGTTTCTGGAGAGAGAAGAATTAGTGTGGAATCGGTGTAATTGATTGATTAGATGATGGAACAGGATGGAAATGAAGGGTGAATATGCTAAACATACTGTAGGGGCCCAGACTTTTCCTGACAATAGGAGCTGAGCAGGAAAATGTAAAACTCATACTGTATGCTACCTAACGTACACTGTAAAACCAAGTGTTTTGGATCTGAACATATAACTAGACACTTTTCTGGAACACTTTTTAAACGCGGCATTTAGTACTTCAATAAAAATGCGTCACAGTGTTTAGATTGTAAAAAAATGTAAGATTCTAGCTTTAATATCTCTAATATTTTTCATTGTGCTCCTAAATGTCTTTGTGTGCGCACATGTGCTCCTTGTAAAAAAGGTCAGCGTAGAGCCCTGCGATTGAAAATATATATATTTTTCCTGTTCAGCTGAAATTTAGGTAAGGTGACAGACAACACTGATCTGAATAAAAGGCATGTAAAGTCACATCAATTTATATTGACTAAATGCACTCTAAACGGGACCATAGGAAGGTAAACAGTAGTGTTTAAAATCGGAACATTTAGGAGATACAGGTGTTCTCCTGGTTGGAAACTGACCCGAAAAAGTTGACTATCATGTTTAATCTTGGATTCTAAACGCCTGTGCTTAAGATGAGAAGACTTAATGGCAAGTCTAAATGCCTTATGTTTAAACACTGATGTTTGGTTATAAATGTGTGACATATTTCATGGTTTTACAGTGTATATACCAAAAATATTGCGTTACATTCTGAAACATTTCTCTCAATTTACATGATCTTGGTCAATAGGAATGTACTGTTTGAAACAATTTGCTTTTATTGTGAGATAGTCAATATGACCCTGAGTGTGAGAGTTTGGAAACAGATAAAGAAATAGTATCTGTATGAAAGCACCTTGACAGATGGTAGTACCGGTAGTTACAATCATGCCAGACTTTTCCTTCTCCATCACTGTGTTGAATATGTTTGTTTTATACTGATAACACAAAAATAGCCATCCAGCTGAATAGCGCACTGCACATTTCTGAAATGTTGACCTCATTCGATTTTATATTCCACTAAATTAAACATGATCATTTTCCCAGATTGTTTCATTTTCTAAAGGATTGTTATTTGCAGTTAAAACATACGGTGAAAATATGGGTGTGCAATATGGCAAAGGTGTTTGGGAAAGGTACCCTTTGGATTGATTTACATAGTATTGCATACACATGGCAAATGGCACCATTATATTAGCAATCACATAAGCATTAAGATAGCATCTCTCCACGGTGACTTTTTTCTCCAGGGAAGAGGGTAAACAAATGCAATGGCGCAAAGGTTACAGATGACTCACCCATATACAAATGTGTGTGTGTGTGTGTGTGTGTGTGTGTGCGTGCGTGCGTGCGTGTTTGTGTTTGAATAGAATAGTGGGTGTGTGTGTGTGCGTGTGTGTTTGTGTTTGAATAGAATAGTGGGTGTGTGTAGGGCTGTGGCAGTCATGAACTTTTGTCAGCCGGTAACTGTCATCCAAATAACTGTTGGTCTCACATTAATTGACCTTTAATTAACATAAACACGTTTAGCATCTCCGACTTCCACACACCGCCTACAAGCCACTGATGCGGACCTTTGGAACATCTACTTTTTAAAAGTCAAATAAATCCATTTCAAATAGCCTACACCACCACATTAAATCCATTTGATATAGCCTACACCATCACACTACATCCATTTAATATAGCCTACACCATCACACTAAATCCATTTAATATAGCCTACACCATCACACTAAATCCATTTAATATATCCTACACCATCACACTAAATCCATTTAATATAGCCTACACCATCACACTAAATCCATTTAATATAGCCTACACTATCACACTAAATCCATTTAATATAGCCTACACCACCACACTAAATCCATTTAATATAGCCTACACCATCACACTAAATCCATTTAATATAGCCTACACCATCACACTACATCCATTTCATATAGCCTACACCATCACACTAAATCCATTTAATATAGCCTACACCACCACACTAAATCCATTTAATATAGCCTACACTATCACACTAAATCCATTTAATATAGCCTACACCATCACACTAAATCCATTTAATATAGCCTACACCATCACACTAAATCCATTTAATATAGCCTACACCATCACATTAAATCCATTTAATATAGCCTACACCATCACATTAAATCCATTTAATATAGCCTACACCATCACACTAAATCCATTTAATATAGCCTACACCATCACACTAAATCCATTTAATATAGCCTACACCATCACAATAAATCCATTATTTATCTTAGGCCGGTGTCACGCCCTGGCCTTATTATTCTTCGTTTTCTTTATTATTTTAGTTAGGTCAGGGTGTGACATGGGGAATGTTTATGTTTTGTTGGTTTTGGGTGTTTATTTGGTAAAGGGGTTATGGGGTGTAGTAGATGGTTTTGTGTTGAGTGTATATGTCTAGCGTTGTCTATGTTGGTTAGTTATCTAGGAGAGTCTATGGTTACCTGAATGGGTTCCCAATTAGAGACAGCTGATTTCGGTTGTCTCTGATTGGGAGCCTTATTTAGGGTAGCCATAGGCTCTCATTGGTTGTGGGTAATTGTCTATGTAAGAACGTTTGTAGCCTGTTTGTATGTGCACAACGTTTGTAGCTTCACGGTCGTTTTTGTTGTTTTCTTGTTTTGTTAAAGTGTTTTTGTGTCGTGTTCATCTTCGTGTTAAAATAAAAGAAGATGGCTTATTTTCCAACTGCTGCATTTTGGTCCGTTAATCCGCCACACGATCGTGACAGCCGGTCTAAAGAAACATTATGATGTGAAGAAAATGTTTTTCAGAATATTCTGAGTCGTCCTTATGTTAAGGCCTTGATCTAGGCCGTATGGCTATGGGCTACATTTGTTTATTAGCGGACAAAATTTGCTAATAATTCCCGTGGCATTATTTTATATTCTTTGATAGTAAGAAGATTTCCAAGGGAGTGTGCACATGCGGCTATTCTGTGTTGAACGGTTAATAAAGTGATAATTTGAAACAGGTCCTACTAAATGCTTAGTTTAGAGTTATTTATGCAACTTTAGTTGGGATACAAACCTTAGAAAGTATTAGAAATTAAATAATATAGCCTAAGACTGCATGAGCGACTCTAATGATGACAGGCATGATGACACTCTGCTCTGTTTCATGTGCAGGCTGCACACACTTCATCAGTCTCTAATTCACAATTTGACAAGCACTCGATAATATTCTCAGACTATTCTCAATTTAATCTGGTCTTTACAAATAGCCTACTAATATATGTGTGGAATTATTTTCTATTTAGACTGGCCCACAAAAAACGTCATCCGTAGCTCTAATCGCAAATGGAGGAAGCGCTTCCCGCGGTGAGGTTTTTAATATGCCAGGTAGTAAAGCGGATTAAAGTGCTTAATTTTAAGAATTGAGCCATAAATATAGGAGACGAGAAAGATGGGATCCTCTTTTAAATAGTGTCCAGTCAAAACTCTGCCTTATAAAAACATGTTTCACTAGGGTCTGTAGGCTATGGGCTCTCCAACCGTGTTCCAGGTGTCCTAGGCCTATAGGCTAGGCGTAGAGATATTTGGCCACTTTAGTTGTGATACAAACCTTATCAAAACATAAAGGCCTATGGGCCAGGCTACATGATGCAAGCAACTATGATTTGAAAAAGTAACAAAAAAATGCAAGCAATTTTTCTTGCCTTAGACTGCACACGCTGGGCCTCATTCACAATTGATACTATTCTCTCAACTTCATCTTGTCTTTACATAAACTACATAATATATGTGAAATTAGTTTTGACTTAGAATAGGCCATTTTCATGCACCTGTCAGAACAGGGGCAAGGTGAAAAAAAAAATGGGGGAAAAAGAGAATGGAGGACGCTTTTCCCGCGGTTCCTTTTCATGCCAGCCAGGTAGGCTACTCTGGTTGGAAAGCGAAAGCAATGTGTTTAATATTAGGAAAGGTGAGAAATAAATATAGTAGGCCTAGCCTATTGAAATCTGATTGGATCCTCCTCTTTTTAATAGAGGCCATCAAAACTGTATTTTCTCACGCAATTGCATACCATAGCCCAGTGGTTCCCAACCAGGAGTACTAGGACCCCTGGGGGTACTCTGCCCATCCACAGGGGTACTTGAGAAGACTCGTGAGACCATAGGGCTACTGGTAAAATACACATGAGGAGTTACTTTAGGGGAACTCTGGGCAGAGCGAAATTCAGTTGGTGGTACAGTAACCGAAAAAGTTTGGGAACCACTGGCATAGCCTATAACACTTATTTCATTCCATGCATCAACCAGGTATGAGGAGCTGGCTCTCACTGCCCAACAGGTGATCTATTCCACTCAAACCCTGAATGCCAGGGCTCTCATGAAGTGTTTGATTTGATTTACGACTGCATTTGCATTGATGTCAGAGTAGTTTGAGGGACAATACAGCGCTGAGTACCAGACCATTAGGACCTGATGGAGGAACAATAGAGTACATTAGTGACCGGCGGTCAGCAAGTTTGGTAAGCTACTAATGAGCATCAGAGCGCAGTTTTGAAGGAGCCTAGTTACCGTGACTCAACGGTCACATGGAATTTGACTGCGGTCATGACTCGGGACTGCTGGTGTGGTGGTAATACGGTCACCGTAACAGCCCTAGGTGTGTGTGGGTGTCTGTATTATAAGGAAGTTAAAAAATGTTGGTGCTTGTGTATGTGTGCATATTGTGTATGCGCGCGTGTGAGGGCGTCAACATCGGTGTGTGTGTGTGTACGAGGGCGTCAACATAGGTGTTTGTGTGTGAGGGCGTAGACATCAGTGTGTGTGAGTGTGTGTGTGAGGGCGTCGACATCAGTGTGTGTGAGTGTGTGTGTGAGGGCGTCGACATCAGTGTGTGTTTGTGTGTGTGTGTGTGTGTACGAGGGCGACAACATAAGTGTGTGTATATGAGGGCGTCGACATCAGTGTGTGTGTGAGGGCGTCGACATCAGTGTGTGTGTGTGAGAGAGTCGTCGACATCAGTGTGTGTGTGTGAGGGCGTCAACATCAGTGTGTGTGTGTGAGGCGTCGACATCAGTGTGTGTGTGTGAGGCGTCGACATCAGTGTGTGTGTGAGGATGTCGACATCAGTGTGTGTGTGTGAGGGCGTCAACATCAGTGTGTGTGTGTGAGGCGTCGACATCAGTGTGTGTGTGTGAGGATGTCGACATCAGTGTGCGTGTGTGTGTGTGTGTGTGTGTGTGTGTGTATGTGTGTGTGTGAGAGAGGCGTCGACATCAGTGTGTGTGTGTGAGGACGTCGACATCAGTGTGTGTGTGTGTGTGTGTGTGTGTGTGTGTGTGTGTGTGTGTGTGTGTGTGTGTGTGTGAGAGAGGCGTCGACATCAGTGTGTGTGTGTGAGGACGTCGACATCAGTGTGTGTGTGTGAGGCGTCGACATCAGTGTGTG
Source organism: Salvelinus fontinalis (assembly GCF_029448725.1). Lineage (NCBI taxonomy): Eukaryota > Metazoa > Chordata > Actinopteri > Salmoniformes > Salmonidae > Salvelinus > Salvelinus fontinalis. The sequence goes on along the minus strand of NC_074690.1, from coordinate 23,213,407 downwards.
TGTGTGAGGACGTCGACATCAGTGTGTGTGTGTGTGTTTGTGTGTGTGTGTGTGAGAGAGGCGTCGACATCAGTGTGTGTGTGTGGGAGAGGCGTCGACATCAGTGTGTGTGTGTGAGGACGTCGACATCAGTGTGTGTGTGTGAGGCGTCGACATCAGTGTGTGTGTGTGAGGACGTCGACATCAGTGTGTGTGTGTGTGTGTGTGTGTGTGTGTGTGTGTGTGTATGTATGTGTGTGTGTGAGAGAGGCGTTGACATCAGTGTGTGGGTGGGAGAGGCGTCGACATCAGTGGGTGTGTGTGTGAGGGCGTCGACATCAGTGTGTGTGCCAATCACTCTTCTCACCTTTATTGACTCTTCATTGTCATCCTCATGAACAGAGCTAGAAGGAGAGGGTGTGGCCGACTTGCTCCCAGGAGGAGATGGGGAATTATGGGTAACGTTGTTTCCGCTCAGTCCCAACTGGGTGTTGAGTTGTGATTGGTTGATGGTGGTCAGTTGACTCTGATGTCCCATGCCTGATTGGCTCCTGGATCTGAGTGCTTCCATTGGCTGATGGCTGCTGTACCGGGAATCGGAGTTGACCATTTGTTGCATCTGGGGGGAAAAATGTAGAGTTGTTTTTAAATGGCATTAAAATAGCATACAATAATGCTACTTTTAACTCTCTTTAACACACTCCTAGAAACGCTCTTGAAACAGCTCTGCTCAGTCACACTCACTCACATATACACTCACTAATGGTTCTTCACACACATCTTTGTTTCAACCATGACTGAAATCCTAACAAACATTCTTCAGCACAAGAACAATGTCATTTTTGTCTTTCCACAGGAAACACGGTTGTAGGTTTTGATTGAATAGCCTCTTCAGTGTGGCCCTCTGCCCCCCACCCCAGAGTGTGGCCAGGTCACCTGATGCCACAGGGACTGACAGGTGACCTGGGCGACGCCTCACACCTGATATTGTCCCCGACACCATGTCACACACAATGTCCCCAACACCATGTCACACACAATGTCCCCGACACCATGTCATACACAATGTCCCCGACACCATGTCATACACAATGTCCCCGACACCATGTCATACACAATGTCCCCGACACCATGTCATACACAATGTCCCGACACCATGTCATACACAATGTCCCCGACACCATGTCATACACAATGTCCCCGACAGGTGAGGCTTGGGAGGAGAGGCTCACCTCAACACCAGGACAGGTGAGGCTTGGGAGGAGAGGCTCACCTCAACACCAGGACAGGTGAGGCTTGGGAGGAGAGGCTCACCTCAACACCAGGACAGGTGAGGCTTGGGAGGAGAGGCTCACCTCAACACCAGGACAGGTGACTCCTGTTAACTCTATAATCTACAGAGATTAGCTCCATCCATCCCCTCCATCCATCCATCCATCCCCTCCACCTTCACCCCTTATATCACCAACGACCCCATGACCTCTTCTGCCTCTTCTCTCCTCTTTTTGAAGAACAGGTGAATAACACACTCTCTTTTTTCCTACAGGCTACTTCCTGTGCCCAACCACTGAACACCTCCTCTCCTTATACAGATGTGTGACTGTTGGTACCGCCAGATAGAGCACATCATCGCAAAAGTTTAGCAACTGTCGGTTACCGTGGAAAACAGCCTAATCCCCATGGTGATGTGAGGGAACTTTCCGAAGTATCGGAGAGGTGAGTCACAAGTCAGGTCATCATTATGACACTAATATGAATGGATACCAAAGATTCTTTTATCTTTGTCTGACTAACAATCCTACCTTATGGTATCAATAACGTGGGTGGATTTCATTGGGGGGAAAAAATGCAAACTAGTGCATTACGAACAGGAAATTGGCGGTAGTGGAATGCTGGTAAAAAGCTAGATGTTTAGTTTTTTTTATATAAAAGAGATTGGGGTAGTTGGGCTCATGACTGGCTATGTGACATATCAGGAATGATTATTTTTACAGCCTCCCACCATCTCCCCCCTCTGCTTAGTACATGTTAAATGAAGGAAAAAGTAAACTACTTATCTCTAGACCTACATCATTTAAAAAATATATCTTCTCAATTAAAAAGGTTAAAAGATACACTGCTTTTATCCCCAGTTTCTGTGAAAAAAATCACATCCCAGAACTGAATTTCTCTTCGACAATTTCCCTATTAATGGAACACTTACTCAAATGGAGTTGATTATAATCCCCTATCGGTGGTTAATAACAATATGGCCAGAGACTGAGAGAATGAAGGCTAAATGTATAGAAGACATGGTTCCATCAGTCCAGCCTCTTTCATTCCTTGCCGCGGCAACAAGCTCTCAGCCTCGTTGCCTGGCAACCATAATTCATAGCCACTCTAAATGGATGTTCTGTGAGAACATTAAGGTGAATGGGAACAAAATACCCTTTGTCAATCTGGGGAGTCTTTCAGCCAGCAGGTCATCCAACCCAGCTCCTTTTCCCTTCTTGCAAAAAACAACAACAACAATTTACGAATGTTGAGCAATAGAAAACTCTAATGTTTAAGTTACTTAGTGGATGTGAAACATAATATTTTTTTATTTTTTTATTTGACCTTTAGTTAACTAGGCAAGAACTAGAACAAATTCTTATTTTCAATGACGGCCTAAGAACAGTGGGTTAACTGCCTTGTTCAGGGGCAGAACGACAGATTTTTACCTTGTCAGCTCGGGGATTCGAGCCAAGATGTTTTACCTACTTAGTGAATGTGAAACATAATATGGTCGTAGCCAAGACGTTTTAGCTACTTAGTGAATGTGAAACATAATATGGTCGTAGCCAAGATGTTTTACCTACTTAGTGAATGTGAAACATAATATGGTCGTAGCCAAGATGTTTTACCTACTTAGTGAATGTGAAACATAATATGGTCGTAGCCAAGATGTTTTACCTACTTAGTGAATGTGAAACATAATATGGTCGTAGCCAAGATGTTTTAGCTACTTAGTGAATGTGAAACATAATATGGTCGTAGCCAAGATGTTTTAGCTACTTAGTGAATGTGAAACATAATATGGTCGTAGCCAAGATGTTTTACCTACTTAGTGAATGTGAAACATAATATGGTCGTAGCCAAGATGTTTTACCTACTTAGTGAATGTGAAACATAATATGGTCGTAGCCAAGATGTTTTAGCTACTTAGTGAATGTGAAACATAATATGGTCGTAGCCAATATGTTTTAGCTACTTAGTGAATGTGAAACATAATATGGTCGTAGCCAAGATGTTTTAGCTACTTAGTGAATGTGAAACATAATATGGTCGTAGCCAAGATGTTTTAGCTACTTAGTGAATGTGAAACATAATATGGTCGTAGCCAAGATTTTTGGCCTACTTAGTGAATGTGAAACATAATATGGTCATAGCCAATATGTTTTAGCTACTTAGTGAATGTGAAACATAATATGGTCGTAGCCAAGATGTTTTAGCTACTTAGTGAATGTGAAACATAATATGGTCGTAGCCAATATGTTTTAGCTACTTAGTGAATGTGAAACATAATATGGTCGTAGCCAAGATGTTTTAGCTACTTAGTGAATGTGAAACATAATATGGTCGTAGCCAAGATGTTTTACCTACTTAGTGAATGTGAAACATAATATGGTCGTAGCCAAGATTTTTGGCCTACTTAGTGAATGTGAAACATAATATGGTCGTAGCCAAGATTTTTTAGCTACTTAGTGAATGTGAAACATAATATGGTCATAGCCAATATGTTTTACCTACTTAGTGAATGTGAAACATAATATGGTCGTAGCCAAGATGTTTGGCCTACTTAGTGAATGTGAAACATAATATGGTCATAGCCAAGATGTTTGGCCTAAAGTGGAAAATAAGCTGATATGTCCAGCCTTGGAAATCATGAAGTCCCACATTGAAAAGGGAAATTGGGTTATATGGTTTAAGAGTGGGGCTATGAGGTTCAATATCCCTGGCTAGTAGAACCCGGGGGCTAAACACACACAGCTACACAGGTCATGATTAATGGAAATAAATATGCACTAGGGAAAATCATAAAGACCATGTAGACCGCATACGGTGAAACCATGTAGCTCCTCAGTGGTGGAGGTGCTGATGACGCATAATATTGAATATGGTGAACATGGCCAAAGGCAGACAGAATAATGGCTGAGAGCGGGAGGTGAGAAGTTTCACTTTGACAAGAATGGGAGATGATCTCCAATACCTATGCAGAGTAGTTAACCACGGTTAGTCATGACACCTATCACACTGTGAGGTTTCTGCAAGGAAAGACAAATCTAAAAGTTTAAGTTTCGTTTCTTCACTTTTTGAAAAGTGAAGACTTGCATTAAGTGTATTTCTTCTGAATGTCACCCCACCAGATTGTTTTCCATTTCTCGTGAATAAATATCAGGGGAAAACTCCCCATCAACCATCTAAAAACAAATGGATCATCCATTAGTACAGCGGAGAACCAATGGGGTGTCCAGGTTTTGTTCTATCCCAGCACCAACACACCTGATTGAACCAACCAACCACTCGTCAAGCCCTCGATTACTTGGATCAGGTGTGTTGTTGCTGGGATGGAACATATGCCTGCACCCACAGCTGCCCTCCAGAGCAGAAAATGGCACACTGCTTGCTAGTGGCATCAGGCTAGACTCACCACAGACAGGGTGCTGGACATCAGGCTGCCATTTTGGCTCAACAGCCCTCCATCCTGGCCCATCATGTCCATTCCCTGCAGGTGGAAGGGGTGTAGGCCACTCTGGGAGTGAACGGGAGCCAGCGGGTGGTAGGAGCCAGACTCCGACTCTGGTAGGTGGGGGTGCAGCATGTGTTCTGGGATGGTGGGAGGTGTGATGGGGGGAATGTTAAAGTCTTCATCCCCCAAACTGGGCACTGGGTAGGTCTGCAACATAAGAGGAGCGGAAGAAACACAATATGTTTGAGAAATAATAATATAACAATATTATCATTTAGGAGAAATGTTTTAGTGGATGCAAGTCCAACCAAACTGAGCACTCAAACACATTAGGCCTAGAGGTGGATGCTACACATTGGTAGTAGTGGAGTAGGTGAGTTTCCCTGTACAATGTAAAGCTCTTCGAGCATCTGAAAATCAATCCAATTCATTTTTACTACAGTATTATATTACAGCTCAGCTACAGCACTGCGATGCAGAACATGCAGATGGCATCAGATAATTATAGTAGTCATTAATAAACTACTATAGTTCCATGAGTCTTTATTAAGACTGCAGTGGGACTTCTGTAAATACCTCCTAAATTAGTTATATTATTAGAAGGCAATTAGGATTAATGATGTACACTGCCTTGAACGATTCTTATGATCAACAATACCAAACAATGAGGATTAATCATCATCGTTAATGCAATTACGATGACTTGATTTAATTCATGCATACATGATCAACTACACATAGGAAACATATAAGTTAATTTCACATGTAAACAAATGTGTGTAAATGCATTAGGCATGTTTTTGAATGATTCAGGCTAAATAAAAGGGGGTTTGAGGGCATGTAAATGTGTGTAAAAAAGTCGCTCATTAACGTTAAAAGGCTTATTTTATGCGTCTCCACAGTCAGTTCCACTTGGCTGTGCAGGATGATCTGTCTCCCTCTCAATCTCTTTGGACCCCTTTTTAGCTCGAAAAATGTATAGTACACAAGGTAGATGAAAGGCAGTAAAAATCTGAAGCAAACCATAAATTATTCTGTAAACACTGCAAAAAATTGCACTCACCTCGAATCAACAGGAAAATGTGTGTTAAGGTCTACATCTGTACCAGCGGAGGCTAGTGGGAGGAGCTATAAGAGGATGGGTTCATTGTATTGGCTAGAATGGAGTAAATGGAATGGAGTAAAACATGGTTTCCATATGTTTGATGTGTTTGATACCGTTCCATTCATTCCATTCCTGCCATTACAATGAGCCCATCCTCCTATAGCTCCTCCCACCAACCTCCTCTGATCTATACAGCTCTGAAATAGGAAGCATTTCCATTAAGAGAAAAATAACTATTCAACACATCAACTTGCTCTTGATCAATTAGACCCGCACAATTTATTTTTACTCGGTGAAGGTTTCCAAAAGACGACAGCACAACAAATCACACTTCTGATACAAGTTAAAATGTTTTATTTTTCTCTCTACCCCAGAAGTGTCTTTTTCCCAGTTTCATCAGAGGGCTCAGGAGTTACATTCTGCCTCTACTACCTCCTCGTTGATTCCCTCCAAGATTTTCATTACCACTAATTTACAGCTTTTATTTGCTGAAAACAAAATGGAGCTGACAGACAGCCAACTCCAGGCAATTAGGCAGAGAATCAGTTCCAAAACCCATCTCTACTGAAATACCAGAGAATCAGTTCCAAAACCCATCTCTACTGAAATACCAGAGAATCAGTTCCAAAACCCATCTCTACTGAAATACCAGCCCAACTGTTCTTTTAAAAGACGGTAATAATCGTTTTAATGAGCTTCCTTCATCTCTCTCTCTCTCTCTCTCTCTCTCTCTCTCTCTCTCTCTCTCTCTCTCTCTCTCTCTCTCTCTCTCTGCTAAAAGCCAACATTTTGCATTCATTTGCATATTTGATTGTGTTTCCTCTCACAGATGTCGAAGTTGGTTGGTTGGTAGAAAATATGTTGGCACAATTCATACAGTAAGGTTTTCAGGAACGCAAAATGATTTTGCTGTCATAAAAAAAAAAGATTGTCATAATGGTTGTTGCCTGGGGGTTACTTGATGATATTGATATTGCTTCAAATTTGACAAATGATTTTGTTTTGCTTATCACTTCTCTATACATAGGCCTACAGACAGACCTTACATTGGGACTTAAAAGGCCAAGTCAATGTTGTGTCAAAGGCGTTTCAAAGTATGGACATAAAATATTGATAATTACATAACAACAACAAAAATGACAGTTACATAACTAACTTCCTGTGCAGAGTTCTAATGTAGTTGTTGTTTTTAAACTCTGTGGCCCTCGTAGAAAAACACTCAATATACAGTATGCACCCATCTACTCTGGTTTTCTAATAACTCACACTGAAGAGAGTCATGGGAGAACTTGAGTCGAGGCCAGACACACAGCAATATTACATGTGTAACATGAGAGTGATGGTTACCACGTGATCAAGAGGAGAGAAGAGAGACAAACCATCAATGGATAGAGAGAGAGACAGACAGAGAGAAAGAGATGTGCTGTATTGTAAACCTGTAAATCAGGGATGGGCAACTTTGACGGGTGTGGGGGCCACAAAAAATCTGAACTCTTTACCCACATCCATACCCACACATCCGGTCAGAGCCGGCCCTAGCCTTTTGGTGGGCCTAAGTGAAATTTCGTTGGAGGCCCACCCCCCAACCAAATTACTATTCTAACTCTCAACAGTAAGTTGAAACCCCAACTGAGTTCCAACATTTTAAAATGTTTTATTGGGAAATTAAAAAGTCTACAAAAGTGGAGCCCGGGCCACCAGTTGCTCATCCCTGTTATAAATCATCCTGTCTATTAGTGACTTCATCATCTGTAATAAAGGTGAGGAATTGGATGTCCAGGGTGTCACGTTTTGACCTTAGTTCCTTTGTTATGTCTTTAGTTTAGTTTGGTCAGGGCGTGAGTTGGGGTGGGCATTCTATGTTTTGTAGTCTTGTTTTGTATTTCTGTGTTTGGCCTGGTATGGTTCTCAATCAGAGGCAGCTGTCGATCGTTGTCTCTGATTGAGAATCATACTTAGGTAGCCTGTTTTCCCACTATGGGTTGTGGGTAGTTGTTTTCTGTGTCTGTGTTTTTTCCATACAGAACTGTTTCAGTCTCGTTCATTCTCTTTTGTTGTTTTGTCATTCAGTGTTCATGTTCAGTTGGATTTCATTAAAATGGACAATTACCACGCTGCACATTGGTCCGATCTTTCATACTCGTCATTAGACGAGGACGAGTATTGTTACACAGGGTCACAGCATCAGGGGGTAAGATGTCAATACAGCGACACTTGTTACTGTTCAGTCTATTTGATCTCGGAGACTATGATGAAGACAAACACAGTGTGTTGTTTCATGTTGTCCTCACTTTCTAACACATCTACACCATCTGCAGTGAATAAAAATAGAAAGATAAGTAACATATTGCACCTTTTAGTGTTACAAAAGCGTCAAAAAAGGCTCTTCGAATTTTTTGTAGTCAAGAAGGTGTTAATTAAGTTAAGAACCCTACAGTAAAGATACAGTATGCCCACACAGCAGTAGCCTTGTGATTAGGGGTACACATTTTGGGGAATATTCAGAGGTGGAAACTTTCCGTGTGAATTAACGGGAATATATGGGAATTAATGGGAATATATGGGAATTAATGGAAATATATGCTAATGAATATTAATACCATTTAAATGTAGATGTTTTTTTGCATTGGATATATTTACCATATCATATGGAGACAGAAACATAAACCTTTAACCTTATCATATCAGGAATCAAGGTAAGACCCAGATGCAGACTGTCGAAGTAACAATGTTTATTGTAGAAACAGGGGCAGGTAAAGACAGGTCAAGGCAGGCAGAGGTTGATAATCTAGGGTAAGGCAAAGGTACAGGATGGCAGGCAGACTCAGGGTCAGGCAGAGTTCAGTAATCCAGAGGTGGAGCAAAGGTACAGGACAGGAGGCAGGCTCAGGGTCAGGGACAGGCAGAGAGGTCAGGCGGGTGGGTACAGGGTCACGACAGGCAAAGGTCAAAAACAAGGAGGACAAGAAAAGAGAGGCTGGGAAAGATAGGAGCTGACAGGAAAATGCTGGCAAGCTTGAACAAACAAGACAAACTGGCAACAAACAGACAGAGAACACAGGTATAAATACACAAGGGATAATTGGGAAGATGGGCGACACCTGGAGGTGGGTGGAGGACAGGTGAAACAGATCAGGGCATGACATATCATAAGTAGACATAATTGCAAACGATTAAATCCTTCCAATAGAAATTTAAAAAACAATTTAGTTACGAATTTAACTTTAATGAAATGAGTTGACTCTTCACATGGGATGATTACACTGAACAACAAAATAAAGGGAATATTGAAAAGATCCCCAATGATCCATCGCATCTCCCAATAATTTTTTCAACATACATCCGTAAAATGATGAGTCTAGAAACTAAAGCTTTGGTTGTCTTCCTCTCAGGCTTCCATGTCTTCTCCCTGGACCTCCTCAATGTCCACCTCTTGAACATCAGACTCTGAGGCCTCATCTTCACTGTCACTTTCCAACCTGGTTGAGGATGGCTCGTTGTCAGGCTCAGAAAGCCTCAAATTTGCCCGGACAGCCACCAATTTTGAACCCTTGTATTGGTCAGCCTGTTGCGTGCTTTGGTGTGCGTGTTCCCAAACAAGGACCAGTTGTGCTCTGAGGCGGCTGATGTTAGTGGGATCTGGAGGATGATGGAGGCAACAGGGGAAAGAGCCTCAGATCCACAAAGTCCCTTCCACCAGGTGGCTGATGAGATATGTTGCCACGACTGCCATATTGCATCTCCATCCCAAAGCCCTTGCTTGGAAGTGTACATCGCCAGACTGCCAAGAACCATGCCCTCATCCAGGCCAAGGTGGCGAGACACGGTAGTGATGACACCATAGGCATTGTTGATCTCTGCACCAGACAGGATGCTCTTGCCAGCATACTTGGGGTCCAACATGTATGCTGCGATGTGTATGGACTTCAGACAGAAGTCTTCACGCTTTTTCATGTATTTCAGAACTGCAGTTTCCTCCGCTTGGAGCAACAGTGAAGTGGGCAGGGTAGTATGGATTTCTTCTCTTACATCTGCAAGCAAAGTCTGAACATCAGACAGGATGGCATTGTCTCCCTCAATCAGTGCAATGGTTACTGCTATAGGTTTTAGGAGTTTCACGCTGCTTACCACTCTCTCCCAAAATACATCATCCAGGAGGATCCTCTTAATGGGGCTGTCCATATCGGCAGACTGTGATATGGCCATTTCTTGGAGCGACTCCTTCCCCTCCAGGAGACAAAAATGATGACAACACCATCCCAAATGGGTGTTGCTGGGCAGCTTCAATGTGGTGCTCTTATTCTTCTCACTTTGCTTGGTGAGGTAGATTGCTGCTATAACTTGATGACCCTTTACATACCTAACCATACCATGGCTTTCTTGTAGAGTGTAACCATTGTTTTCAGTGCCATGCTGTCCTTGAGGAGCAGATTCAATACTTGAGCAGCACAGCCAATGGGTTTGATTGGAGGGTAGGACTCCTCCACTTTAGACCACGCAGCCTTCGTGTTCGCAGCATTGTCTGTCACGAGTGCAAATACCTTCTGTGGTCCAAGGTCATTGATGACTGCCTTCAGCTCATCTGCAATGTAGAGAACGGTGTGTCTGTCCCTTGTGTCTGTGCTCTTGTAGAATATTGGTCGAGGGGTGGAGGTGATGTAGTTAATTATTCCTTGCCCACGAACATTTGACCACCCATCAGAGATGATTGCAATACAGTCTGCTTTCTCTATGATTTGCTTGACCTTCACTTGAACTCTGTTGAACTCTGCATCCAGCAAATGAATAGATAACGCATGTCTGGTTGGGGGGGTGTATGCTGAGTGAGGAACATTCAAAAATCTCTTCCAATACACATTTCCTATGAGCATCAGATGTGAACCAGTTGCATACACAGCTCGAGCAAAACATTCATCAGCATTTCTCTGACTTTTATTTTATTTATTTTTTATTTCACCTTTATTTAACCAGGTAGGCTAGTTGAGAACAAGTTCTCATTTGCAACTGCGACCTGGCCAAGATAAAGCATAGCAGTGTGAACAGACAACAACACAGAGTTACACATGGAGTAAACAATAGACAAGTCAATAACATGGTAGAAAAAAGAGAATCTATAAACAATGTGTGCAAAAGGCATGAGGTAGGCAATAAATCGAATAATTACAATTTAGCAGATTAACACTGGAGTGATAAATCATCAGATGATCATGTGCAAGAAGAGATACTGGTGTGCAAAATAGCAGAAAAGTAAATAAATAAAAGCAGTATGGGGGTGAGGTAGGTAAATTGGGTGGGTAGTTTACAGATGGACTATGTACAGCTGCAGCGATCGGTTAGCTGCTCGGATAGCAGATTTTTAAAGTTGTTGAGGGAGATAAAAGTCTCCAACTTCAGAGATTTTTGCAATTCGTTCCAGTCGCAGGCAGCAGAGAACTGGAAGGAAAGGCGTCCAAATGAGGTTTTGGTTTTAGGGATGATCAGTGAGATACACCTGCTGGAGCGCGTGCTACGGGTGGGTGTAGCCATCGTGACCAGTGAACTGAGATAATGCGGCACTTTGCCTAGCATAGCCTTGTAGATGACCTGGAGCCAGTGGGTCTGACGACGAACATGTAGCGAGGGCCAGCCGACTAGGGCATACAGGTCGCAGTGGTGGGTCGTATAAGGTGCTTTAGTAACAAAACGGATGGCACTGTGATAAACTACATCCAGTTTGCTGAGTAGAGTATTGGAAGCTATTTTGTAGATGACATCGCCGAAGTCGAGGATCGGTAGGATAGTCAGTTTTACTAGGGTAAGTTTGGCGGCGTGAGTGAAGGAGGCTTTGTTCCGGAATAGAAAGCCGACTCTAGATTTGATTTTGGATTGGAGATGTTTGATATGAGTCTGGAAGGAGAGTTTGCAGTCTAGCCAGACACCTAGGTACTTATAGATGTCCACATATTCTAGGTCGGAACCGTCCAGGGTGGTGATGCTAGTCGGGCGTGCGGGTGCAGGCAGCGAACGGTTGAAAAGCATGCATTTGGTTTTACTAGCGTTTAAGAGCAGTTGGAGGCCACGGAAGGAGTGTTGTATGGCATTGAAGCTCGTTTGGAGGTTAGATAGCACAGTGTCCAGGGAAGGGCCGGAAGTATACAGAATGGTGTCGTCTGCGTAGAGGTGGATCAGGGAATCGCCCGCAGCAAGAGCAACATCATTGATGTATACAGAGAAAAGAGTCGGCCCGAGAATTGAACCCTGTGGTACCCCCATAGAGACTGCCAGAGGACCGGACAACATGCCCTCCGATTTGACACACTGAACTCTGTCTGCAAAGTAGTTGGTGAACCAGGCAAGGCAGTCATTAGAAAAACCGAGGCTATTGAGTCTGCCGATAAGAATATGGTGATTGACAGAGTCGAAAGCCTTGGCCAGGTCGATGAAGACGGCTGCACAGTAATGTCTTTTATCGATGGCGGTTATGATATCGTTTAGTACCTTGAGCGTGGCTGAGGTGCACCCGTGACCGGCTCGGAAACCGGATTGCACAGCGGAGAAGGTAGGGTGGGATTCGAGATGGTCAGTGATCTGTTTGTTGACTTGGCTTTCGAAGACCTTAGCTAGGCAGGGCAGGATGGATATAGGTCTGTAACAGTTTGGGTCCAGGGTGTCTCCCCCTTTGAAGAGGGGGATGACAGCGGCAGCTTTCCAATCCTTGGGGATCTCAGATGATACGAAGGAGAGGTTGAACAGGCTGGTAATAGGGGGTGCGACAATGGCAGCGGACAGTTTCAGAAATAGGGGGCCCAGATTGTCAAGCCCAGCTGATTTGTATGGGTCCAGGTTTTCCAGCTCTTTCAGAACATCTGCTATCTGGATATGGGTAAAGGAGAAGCTGGGGAGGCTTGGGCGAGTAGCAGCGGGGGGGGCGGGGCTGTTGGCCAAGGTTGGAGTCGCCAGGTGGAAGGCATGGCCAGCCATTGAGAAATGTTTGTTGAAGTTTTCGATTATCACGGACTTATCAGTGGTGACCGTGTTATCTAGCCTCAGTGCAGTGGGCAGCTGGGAGGAGGTGCTCTTGTTTTCCATGGACTTTACAGTATCCCAGAACTTTTTGGAGTTAGAGCTACAGGATGCAAATTTCTGCTTGAAAAAGCTGTCCTTTGCTTTCCTGACTGACTGCGTGTATTGGTTCCTGACTTCCCTGAACAGTTGCATATCACGGGGGCTCTTCGATGCTATTGCAGTTCGCCACAGGATGTTTTTGTGCTGGTCGAGGGCAGTCAGGTCTGGAGTGAACCAAGGGCTATATCTGTTCTTGGTTCTGCATTTTTTGAACGGAGCATGCTTGTCTAATATGGTGAGGAAGTAACTTTTAAAGAATGACCAGGCATCCTCAACTGACGGGATGAGGTCAATATCCTTCCAGGGTACCCGGGCCAGGTCGATTAGAAAGGCCTGCTCGCAGAAGTGTTTCAGGGAGCGTTTGACAGTGATGAGGGGTGGTCGTTTGACCGTGGACCCGTGGCGGATACAGGCAATGAGGCAGTGATCGCTGAGATCTTGATTGAAGACAGCAGAGGTGTATTTGGAGGGCAAGTTGGTCAGGATAATGTCTATTAGGGTGCCCATGTTTACGGATTTAGGGTTGTACCTGGTGGGTTCCTTGATGATTTGTGTGAGATTGAGGGCATCAAGCTTAGACTGTAGGACTGCCGGGGTGTTAAGCATATCCCAGTTTAGGTCACCTAACAGAACAAACTCTGAAGCTAGATGGGGAGCGATCAATTCACAGATGGTGTCCAGGGCACAGCTGGGAGCTGAGGGGGGTCGGTAGCAGGCGGCAACAGTGAGAGACTTATTTCTGGAGAGATTAATTTTAAAAATTAGAAGTTCGAACTGTTTGGGCATAGACTTGGAAAGTATGACAGAACTTTGCAGGCTATCTCTGCAGTAGATTGCAACTCCTCCCCCTTTGGCAGTTCTATCTTGACGGAAAGTGTTATAGTTGGGTATGGAAATCTCAGAGTTTTTGGTGGCCTTCCTAAGCCAGGATTCAGACACGGCAAGGACATCAGGGTTGGCAGAGTGTGCTAAAGCGGTGAGTAAGGCAAACTTAGGGAGGAGGCTTCTGATGTTGACATGCATGAGGCCAAGGCTTTTTCGATCACAGAAGTCAACAAATGAGGGTGACTGGGGACATGCAGGGCCTGGGTTTACCTCCACATCACCCGAGGAACAGAGGAGTAGTAGGATGAGGGTGCGGCTAAAGGCTATCAAAACTGGTCGCCTAGAGCGTTGGGGACAAGGAATAAAAGGAGCAGATTTATGGGCGTGGTAGAATAGATTCTGGGCATAATGTGCAGACCAGGGTATGGTGGGGCACGGGTACAGCGGAGGCAAGCCCAGGCACTGGGTGATGATAAGAGAGGTTGTATCTCTGGACATGCTGGTCTCAATGGGTGAGGTCACCGCATGTGTGGGGGGTGGGACAAAGGAGGTATCAGAGGTACGGAGAGTGGAACTACGGGGTCCATTGCAAACCAAAACAATGATAACTAGCCTGAACAACAGTATGCAAGGCATATTGATATTTGAGAGAGACATACAATAAGGCATAAAGTGATTGCAGGTCATGATTGGGAGAGCTAGCTAAAACAACAGGTGAGATAACAGCAGCTAGTCAGCTAACACAGCAACAGAAGGTAAAAATGGCGACGACTGGGCAGAGAGGGTCGGATTAACTACACACAGATCCTGAGTTAAGGCACAGAGCCGACAGATAAAACACAAATAAACAGAATGGAGTACCGTGAATTAATGGACAGTCAAGCAGGCATCAGCTATGTAGCCAAGTGATCATAGTGTCCAGGGGGCAGCCGTAGATGGAGTAGTGAGGCCTCCACTAAGCTAGCACGCGTTTAAAGTTAGTAGCCCGGGGGGGTGGTCTGCTCAGACGGAGGGGGTCTGCTCAGACGGAGGCCGGTTGAGGGCACCGGTTGAGGGCACGTCTGCAAACCAGACGTGGTCGTGTCGACAGAGAATCCAAGCCGGATAGCGATGGCGAAAGAGAGGTTGTGAATTGTAGAATTGTGTTTGCTAACTGGTGCTAGCTTCCTGGCTGCGCTAGCTGCAAGATAAGCTAGCAGTTAGCAGACCGGGGCAGGCAAGTTAGCCTTTGGGGGACGTCGCGATGGGGGGGAAGTCTGTTTTTGCCTCTTCGTGCGGTGACGTCGATAGACCAGTCGTGGAATTAGTAGGGTTCCAGGTAGCTCTAGGTAGCTAACAGGCCTAGTAGGTTAGCAGAATGGGCCTTCAGCGGGCGTCACGTCTGAGGGGCCTGTTGGAGTCCCCGGGCAGATTATGTCGGTATTCCAGTCGTAGAGGATAGGCGGGGTTCCGTGCTCCGTACCGGCAGTAAATGGGTCCGGGTCTTGTAGCCCAGGAGTGGGCTTCAGTGGTAGCACAGGAGCCCTAGCCAATTAGCTTCAGGCTAATTGGTGCCTGCTCCGGTGCCTGCTCCGGGATGGAAACGCTAGCCAGGAGTGGTCACCCGATTGTGGTTAGCTAGTTGCGAAGATCCAGATGAAAATGTTCAGAGTTTGCGGTAGGAATCCGGGGATATGGAGAGAAATAGGTCCGTTATGCTCTGGTTTTAGTCGCGTTGTTCAAACTAGCGAGAGCTTTCCGAGCTAAAGGTTAGCTGATGACCGCTAGGAATGGTTTGCTAACTGATAGCTGGTAGGCAGTTAGCTGGCTATCTTCAGTAGATGGATTCCAAATCAGAAGTAAATAGAAATACTTTAGAAAAAAGCAGATCCACGCCACATTGGGTGAGGCGGGTTGGAGGAGAGTATTTAGAAGTTGAGGTTTAAGAAAGTATTTTTAAAAGATATGCGAAGAAAAAGATGTAAAAAGATATATACAAGGGACACGGGACACGACAGGACAAAGACGTCTACACTGCTACGCCGTCTTGGAAGACATGTGACTACGTTCCTACATTGAGCCAAAATAACTTCTGATTCCAGGAGGACCATTAGCTGTTGCTATCAATAAGGTGTCTGATTCATAATTTTCACCTCAAATAGAAGTAGAGGGACTTTTGTCAGAGGTTGCTTGTTGTGAGAGCTGAGGGAACTTTATGCACTTGGCCAGATGATTCTGCATCTTTGTTGCATTCTTCACATATGATTCACATATAACATTAGCTGCAGTGAAATGTCTCCACACATTAGATAGTGCCCGTGGCGTTTTCCTGTAAAGATTGAGATTTTTTTTGTAAAAAAACCCAAATACAATTGCATGTACAGATAAATAGTTAAGCAGTTAGATTAAATAACTCCTGTGTAAGATAAATGTTTTGAAATGAAACATGTATGGAAACAGGTGAATTAACACTCCTCAGTTAGCAGGCTCAAGCAAGCTAAAACCCACTTGGTAGCAGAAACTGTTAACAAGTTATAAATTATTTTAAAACACTTTGCTGTAGGCTACTATTTACTAGTTAACCTGTTGAGGACAGAGGGCGCTGTTTTCACTTTGGGGGAAAATCGTGCCCAATTTAAACGGCCTCATACTCAATTCTTGCTCGTACAATATGCATATTATTATTACTATTGGATAGAAACCACTCTCTAGTTTCTAAAACAGTTTGAATTATATCTGTGAGTAAAACAGAACTCCTTTTGCAGCAAACTTCCTGACAGGAAGTGGAAAATCTGAAATCGATGCACTGTTCTAGGGCCTGCCTATTAATGTCCTTGATATATATTAGTATAGATGCACTTCATACGTCTTCCACTAGATGTCGACAGGCAGTGAGAGAAGAAATGGAGTGTGTAACTTGATCTGGGGTCGAATAATAGCTCTCGGCATGACGTGTCACCAGTTTCCTGTTTTCTGGAGAGCGCGTGAAGGGACCTGGATTTGCCTTCTGATAAGCTGTCGTTATGGACGACTAATATCTCCGGCATTGATTTTATTTGATACATGTGACAATATCATCGTAAAGTATGTTTTTTCAATATAGTTTTATTAGATTATTGAAATTTATTCGGGGCGTTAGGCGTGTTGCGTTGTGTGCCTTTGTTCAGGAAGGAGAGCTTAGCGCCACTTTGCTAGCTTTCCGTGCTAATTGACTGGAGAAGAGGACGTTCTAAATCCAAACAACGATTGTTCCCGACAAAGGACCCCTTGTACAACATTCTGATGAAAGATCATCAAAAGTAGGACCCATTTTATGATGCTATTTCATATATCTGTCGAACATGTTGTACTAGTAGTTTGCGACCAGGTTTGGGCACGCTCTCGCCATAACGTAAACTGCATATCGTAATGAAGTTATTTTTAGAATTCTAACGGCGATTGCATTAAGAACTAGTGTATCTATCATTTCCTATACAACATGTATTTTCTAGTAACGTTTATGAACAGTTATTTGGTCAGAATAGTTGGAGTGTCATAAAAATATCCGCACATTCTGGGAAAAAGATGCTACGTTAGCACAATGTATAACCACTGATTTCAGCTATAAATATGCACATTTTCGAACAAAACATAAGTGTATGTATAACCTGATGTTATAGGACTGTCATCTGATGAAGGTTTATGAAGGTTAATGAAAATTAATATATTTTGCTGGTTTATTCCCTATCGCTAACGTGCCTACTGCTATCGCTAACGTGCCTTGATGAATGAATGCGGTAGTGTGGTAGGCTATTGTAGTAAGCTAATATAATGCTATATTGTGTTTTCGCTGTAAAACACTTAAAAAATCGGAAATATTGGCTGGATTCACAAGATGTTTGTCTTTAATTTGCTGTACACCATCGATTTTTCAGAACTGTTTTATGATGAGTATTTAGGTATTTGACGTTGGTATCTGTAATTACTCTGGCTGCTTCGGTTCTATTTCTGACGGTAGCTGTGATGGTAGCTGCAATGTAAAACTGATTTATACCTCAAATATGCACATTTTTCGAACAAAACATAGATTTATTGTATAACATGTTATAAGACTGTCATCTGATGAAGTTGTTTCTTGGTTAGTTTGGTTGGTTCTTGGTTAGTTAGGTTGGCTTTGTGCATGCTACCTGTGCTGTGAAAAATGTCTGTCCTTTTTTGTATTTGGTGGTGAGCTAACATAAATATATGTGGTGTTTTCGCTGTAAAACATTTAAAAAATCGGACATGTTGACTGGATTCACAAGATGTGTATCTTTCATTTGCTGTATTGGACTTGTTAATGTGTGAAAGTTAAATATTTCTAAAAAATATCTTTTGAATTTCGCGCTCTGCCTTT